>NC_056745.1:861409369-861466869 GCF_019279795.1 Protopterus annectens
GTTGATCCAAGGCACTGGAATTTATGAATTCCAGAAAGCGTTGAGCACAAGAGTTGGTACATGAGTAGTTTTCCCAGTTAATGGTGGGATAGTTGAAATCGCCCATTATTAGGGTTCTCCTACGAAAAACCACAAAAACTGCTTTCAAACAAGTCAGACCAAAAAGTACACAAAGAGGAACCTTGTTTGCAGACAGAAACGCCTCCGAGTCAAAAAGCTTCTTAACGCTTTTATTTTGAACAAACCAAAAGAGCGTTTTCGCCACAGACCACTGCAGCTTCTTCAGAGAAACAAGTTAGACAAAAAACACTCACTTTAAAAATACTACATCAGGAAATGACATATTCCTGTTTCCTGTTACCGAACAGTTGTATTTAAAAACACATACAAAGTGCTAAAAAGTTAAAGGCATCCCACATTTAGAATCATTTTTAAAAATAGCACACAACAATAAGAAATGGATTCAATTATATGAAAAAAGATCTCAGCGACTTAACAATAATATGGATGACAAAAAACAGATGTCATTACTATTTACAATAAACTACTATACAAAATATGTAAATAGATCTATCAAAAAATATACTCTAATACTCACTTAAAACATTAAAAACAAATTTGCCTTATATGAGATGTGTATAAGGGATAAATCCTACTCATATTTGCTCAGGCTTAGTTTATTAAACATTCTATTTGTGCTGTAACCATGCAGGACTAAGGAAGAAAGAAAGAAAGAAGAAGGGGGGGGGGAGAAAAGGAGAAGTATCCTTTGCCCTGCGGAAAACACGTGCGACCTAAAAGATTCAGCACGTGAGAATCCATTGTGTCTTCCTACTAAGACCACTAAGACTAGGTTATAAACCTGACTGTTAGGTTAAGCAAGCCCTGAATAGTAGACGGTCAAGTCAACTAGCTAGACCTAATGTGTTAGTGCAAGGTGCTGATAACACACAACACTGCCAAATCATCCAATATGTGTTGCCTGATATACGAGTCAGACCTAAAGTCAGAGAAAACTATATAGTAACAGTAGGTTTTACCTAAAATAACTTTTTAATTTAAGAACTGGGGCAATGTTGCAGTTAGTGTTAAGGCCAGGAAGAGAGAAAGCGTCCAAGCGCAGCTGCCAATCCAGCTCACAATTTTCTAGAATTAAAGATACAGGGCCCCCTCTGATTTTTAAGGGTACATGGTCTATAGCCATAAAGCTAAAACTATGTCCTGGGAACAATGCAATATGTTTGGCCAGTGCGTTGTCATCTTTACATGTCCTAATTGCATACAAGTGCTCATACATCCTATCTCGCAGTCTCCTGTCGGTTTTTCCGATGTAGAACCCAGAGCAGCAGTTGCACATAGCAATGTATATAACTGATTTGCTCTCACAATTAAGTGCATGCTTGATGACAAACTTCCTGTCCCTAACAAGGAATGTCTCCCCTGTTCGGACATTATTACAGAAATTACAGAATCCACATCTGGACATTCCTTTCCTTTTATAAAAACTATGCTGTTGGATATCCCTTTGTAATAGTTCCTTCAAATTTTTAGATCGTTTAAAAATAAATCTGGGTTCGCCTCCCAATTTTCCTGCTAGTGATGGGTTTGAGGATATCAACCTCCAATTCTTACGGATGATGTCCAGAATTGCTTCTGAATTAGTACTAAAAATAGTGAAGCTCAAAGATAAATCTGTATTTGATTCTCGGTCAACATTGCTACCTATTAGACCACTTATAGGCACCTCATCTGTGAAACTACTAACTACACTGGAGGAGACCTTTTGTTTAGTCAATAAAGGGGTGTAGAAGCCTCTAGTTCTTTTAAGAGTAACTTCCTCAATAAGTTCACAAACCATTTTCTCAGGATAGCCACGGTTAGTGAACATTTCCTTCAGAAATGAACATTCCTTAACAAAATCCAGCAGGGTGCTGCACATTCTTCCTGCCCTCACCAGCTGTCCCTTCACTATAGATCTTTTCTGTTTGTGAGGGTGAAAGCTGGTGAAGTGCAGGAAAGAATTGCAGTATGTGGCTTTCCTGAAGACGGTGGACCTGAAGCACTGATGACAAATATCCTTCAGAAGTTTGACATCTAAATAATCCAGCTCGGTGGTAGAAAATTTAAAAGTGAACTTCAGGAACTCAGTGGAATTACTGATATTATCCACCAAGTTTTTCGCTTCCAATTCTGACCCCTGAACAGGAGGAACATGTCGTCAAGGTAGCGGTGTAGAAGGTAACAGGGCCATAATACCAGGAGATCAGCCAAGATGTTTGCTTCCCAGTACCCCATTACATAGTTTGCCACACCTGCTCCACATGGGGAGCCCATCGCCACCCGTTTCTGTAAATAGGAGTCACCGTCAAATAGGAAGTAGTTACTGGTTAGTACTATTTCAAGTAATTCCATAACCAGTTCGACCTCCAATCTAGACGCCCCAAACTTTTGTAACATTGACCCTGTCCATTCAACCGCCTCTAAGTGCGGTATGCACGTATAGAGGTCAATGACATCAATAGTTAACAAGTTGTCATCTTCATTGAATGGCAGTTTGTTTATGTTGTCCAAAAATGTCCATGAGTCCTTACACACACTTGGAATGTACTTAACGTATTTATCCAAGATGTGTGTGATTAGTTTGGAACATGGGTAAGTAATAGAGGATCTACTGTCAATTAAAGCTCTCATAGGGGGGTCAGTAACACTTTTATGGATTTTAGGGATCCCAAACATAACGGGGATCTTAGAAGACATGATGTCAATATAATTATATGTCTTGATATCAATTTTCCCCGTTAAGAAAAGGTCCCTAAAATATCCCCTGATCCTTTGTGTGGTACCGTTAACTTCATTTCTTGAAGCTTTTGTGTAGGCATCACTGTCAAGGAGGGAAGTCATTTTCTCATTATAGGTGACATTATGAAAAATCACCAAGCCTCCTCCCTTATCCGGTTTTAACACCCGTATAGGTAACTGACTAAGTTCATCCAGTAGTAGGCGTTGTTCTTTAGAAATATTGGGAGTTGTAGTCCTATTATATTCATTATATTTGTTACCCAAAAATCTAAAATCAAATTCACACATGTTCTCAAACCATTCCAACGTAGAATGTAATGGAGGATTAAAAACACTGGACAGTTTTGGAAGTCCTACATTGGGGATGGCGTTTACTTCACCATCATTCACAGCCTCTGTTTCATGATTGAACAGTAACTTAAGATTCATTTTCTTACAAAACACTTTAGTTCAATAATTTCTTTAGCAACATTCCCATAGGAAGTTGGAACAAAAGTGTTTCCAAAAGCTAACAATTCTATCAATTGTTGGTCCAAAATGATGTCAGAAAAATTGTAAATGGTGAAGTCGCCATTCGTGTTAGTGAGAATGACAGGGGGCCCACCGTAAGAAGGCGAGCTAGAGACATCAGCGTTGACTATACTAGAACTATCTGCCACCAAGAAGTTAGGTATGGGGTCAAGCAGGGGCAAGTTTGTTACTTCGTTCTGTTCCTGTAAGACTTCTTGCTGCGTTGCCCTAAAAAATTTTTGTTGTTACTATTCCCTGCATTATAAGTGTTGTGCCCCCTATTGTCATTGTAACCTTTGTCACTTCTCTCGTGACTTCCCTTATCTTTAGCAAAGCCCTTAATTCTGTTACTCCTTCTAGGTGTTGGGGTGGCATGGACATTCCCAGAGTCTTCTTCATCAAGGTCTTCTACCCCGTCCTCATCCTCACCTAGTGTTTGGACAGGATATTCATTATTACTACTTATACGAACATGTCTGGTCCCTTTAAGGTTAGGGTAAGCAACATTTTTACCATAAGCCTCTCTGTCCCTACTCAGTTTTTTACTCTTGTTTCCCTTTAGTTTAAGTAGCAGAGTATCAATACTGGACAAGATCCGTCCGTAATCGAACTGGTATCTATTAAAATCTAAATGTTGCTTAATTTCATTGTCTAAATCATTAATTTCTTTTAATACAACATCAACATTTGCACCATAGTGCTTAATAATAACATTCATTAACTCAGCACCATGTTTTGAAAAGAGCCTCCAGGTCAATCAAAAGTCATGGTCTGAAATTAAACCAGAAGGCGAAAATTATTCCATAAGCCTTTTGGTACAATATTTTCATTGATGCATTGCTTAAAGTAAGCAGACTCAAGCTGCAGTTTTTTTAATTTTAATAATTTAGAGTCAAAAATCTTAAGCTTTTCTGATAAGCATAAGCCATCATTATTTGCGACAGTACCTGTATTTATTCCTTGCTCGGTGAACAGCAAGTTAGTAGTGTCCAATAGCCAGCCACCGAGGTCTGGAATTCTATTATTAGACCCTGTAGGTATATTGTCATTACTGGAACCAGCAACTGCTCCATTCCGAGCAGTTGTTTGACGGTGGTACGCTCGTTAGAGGCCACTGCAGCGCATAACCAGTCCGCCTTATTGCTGCCAGGCCACTCGGACTTAAACCGGAAAGCTGTAATCCAGGTCCTTGGCTCATTCCTGTGCCAAGAACATCGGCAGGTGACATAGTCCGAGGGATAGGTTGCGCTGCTGGGATCCAATCTTCATTTGGGCCCTGGCTGTGCTCTATTGTCAAACCATTCCGGCTCGGACCATTTCTCAGTGCATGGAAGGAAGCTTGCATCGATCCATCCTCGAGTTCATGTCATCCAGTCTAGCTGATAGACCTGCTATCAGCGGTTAAGTCAGTGTCCATAGCAGTGCTGCCAGTTGCCATTAACTCAACTGTTAGACAACTGCTAACAACTACCGGTAAACAAGGTAAAACACGGAAGGCTGCAAAGCTGCAAACCAACAGGAATCCTCCTGAAAACCACAAAAACTGCTTTCAAACAAGTCAGACCAAAAGTACACAAAGAGGAACCTTGTTTGCAGAAAGCCTCGAGTCAAAAAGCTTAACGCTTTTATTTTGAACAAACCAAAGAGCGTTTTACAGACCACTGCAGCTTCTTCAGAGAACAAGTTAGACAAAACACTCACTTTAAAATACTACATCAGGAAATGACATATTCCTGTTTCCTGTTACAACAGTTGTATTTAAAACACATACAAAGTGCTAAAAGTTAAAGGCATCCCACATTTAGAATCATTTTTAAAGTAGCACACAACAATAGAAATGGATTCAATTATATGAAAAAAGATCTCAGCGACTTAACAATAATATGGATGACAAAAAACAGATGTCATTACTATTTACAATAAACTACTATACAAAATATGTAAGTAGATCTATCAAAAAATATACTCTAATACTCACTTAAAACATTAAAAACAAATTTGCCTTATATGAGGTGTGTATAAGGGATAAATCCTACTCATATTTGCTCAGGCTTAGTTTATTAAACATTCTATTTGTGCTGTACCCATGCAGGACTAAGGAAGAAAGAAAGAAAGAAGACTTTAGGTCTGACTCGTATATCAGGCAACACATATTGGATGATTTGGCAGTGTTGTGTGTTATCAGCACCTTGCACTAACACATTAGGTCTAGCTAGTTGACTTGACCGTCTACTATTCAGGGCTTGCTTAACCTAACAGTCAGGTTTATAACCTAGTCTTAGTGGTCTTAGTAGGAAGACACAATGGATTCTCACGTGCTGAATCTTTTAGGTCGCACGTGTTTTCCGCAGGGCAAAGGATACTTCTCCTTTTCTTTCCCCCACCCCCCCCCTTCTTCTTTCTTTCTTTCTTCCTTAGTCCTGCATGGGTACAGCACAAATAGAATGTTTAATAAACTAAGCCTGAGCAAATATGAGTAGGATTTATCCCTTATACACACCTCATATAAGGCAAATTTGTTTTTAATGTTTTAAGTGAGTATTAGAGTATATTTTTTGATAGATCTACTTACATATTTTGTATAGTAGTTTATTGTAAATAGTAATGACATCTGTTTTGTCATCCATATTATTGTTAAGTCGCTGAGATCTTTTTCATATAATTGAATCCATTTCTTATTGTTGCGTGCTACTTTTTAAAAATGATTCTAAATGTGGGATGCCTTTAACTTTTTAGCACTTTGTATGTGTTTTTAAATACAACTGTTCGGTAACAGGAAACAGGAATATGTCATTTCCTGATGTAGTATTTTTAAAGTGAGTGTTTTTTGTCTAACTTGTTTCTCTGAAGAAGCTGCAGTGGTCTGTGCAAAACGCTTTTGGTTTGTTCAAAATAAAAGCTGCTTAGCTTTTGACTCGAGGCGCTGTCTGCAAACAAGGTTCCTCTTTGTGTACTTTTTGGCCCATTATTAGGGTGTTAGGTTGTACCCTAATATTTTCCAGTGTATCAAGAAATGAGGAGTGGGAATCCTGGGGCATAGTGGGGGATCTGTAGCAAGCTACAATTTGCATTGCAGTCTTTCCCCGAGTTAGTTGCACTTGCATAATCTCAGATGCATTATGCTGTGCAACTAGCCTGGAGGTGTGGATATCCTTAATGAATATGGACACGCCTCCGCCTTTAGTGCTTCGGTCCATGTTAGGTGGCTGAAAGGTGTGGTATGAATTATAGTCTGGTAATACAGGGGTGCTGTCTGGAGCCTTGAACCAAGTCTCTGTCACTGCACAGATGTCGATGTTCTCCATTTTAAGGAGTGCCTCAAGTGAGTGCATTTTGAGGTTTAGACTTCTAGCATTAAGTAGCATTACCCTGAGATTTTGCTTGAGTGTACCTGTTACAGTGGTGAATTTGTCATTTGAGTCTTGCCTAAAAAAGGCACTATAGGGGTGGCAAGAGCCTTAGCCAGTACCTAGAATCCCAAGGGCGACAGGTGCAGGCCATCTCTAGCAAAGCATCGTGGTTTGTCGATCATGTCATCCCAGGCAGACAGATACTGGATCCCCTTAGAATGATCGAACACCAAAAGAGCAAACCACAGACTGCGTAAAACACAAAAAAGGCAATGGATACTAGAATGGGCATGACCAGCTCTTCAAACTAAAAAAGACACACAGATTTATTTAGTAAGCGCTTTCGGAGAGCATAATATCCCTCCTTCTTCAGACAAAAGTTGAACACTGGTATAATATGAGCTTAAATACAGCAATCAATAGGCCAATTACTGACAATTAGCCAAATACAATCCAAATCAATTTTAAAGGGAACCTAACATAAAAACCAAATACACAAGCAAAAATGCAAAGTCTTATTACCATTGCTAATTAAACACTTAAAATCAAATAATCTAATCACACAGCACAAAAAACATGGTATGCTACAGCTTATTCTTTAAAACATGTCTTAACAAAAAATCCCAAATATATCAATTGATTAAAAAATAATAAATAAAAATTAAAGATGTTCTGCAAAAATGTTTTAACTAAAACATAAATTACCTTCTCATGGTGAGATGTTTAAGAATACAACTGATGGAAACTGTTTCGTTCAAACCAGGAAACAAATGGGCAGCAGTTCTTAGCTGCCAAAACAGTTCTTCCATTTCTAAACTAACTTGCCGCGGGCCACCCCTTATACCAATATCTATATGGTAAAGAATACTAAATTTAAAAGAGTGGCCTGGGTTTGTCATAATGTGTCTAGCTAGAGCATTGGTAAGATCTTTCCTGCTATAAGCATAAAAATGCTCATAAATACACTGCTTCAATTTTCTCTCAGTTTTTCCTATATAGAAAGCTGTGCACTTGTCACAGCTAGCAGCATAAACAACACCCCTAGTGTCACAATTAAATTTACCCTTGATGCTAAAAGTTGTGTCATTAATTCTAACTTTTGGTCCCACCATAATGTGTTTACACTGATTACAGGACCCACATCTGGCCATTCCTGTGTTTCTAACTTGTTTGTTAGGATGTTTAACCTCAAGTAGAGATTTAAGATTTTGACCACGCCTATATGTGATGTGGGGTTTTACTCCAAACATACTACACAGAACCCTGTCCTCAAGAATAAGAGACCAGTTTTTATGTAAAAGATCTCTTATTTGAATATAATCAATACTAAATGTACACAAAAAACTAGTCCTAAAAGTTTGTTTATCTGGCAAATGCTTGGAAGCAGTTGCCTCATCTGAGCTCAATGGGTCCTGTCCATTAAGGTTACCCAAAATTGGTTTAAAATAACCCGTTTGACGTTTGTAAACGACTTCAGAAGTAATGTCATTAATCAACCTATATGGGTAACCTCTGTTGGTAAACATAGATGCTAGATAATCACATTCCTTGATGAAATCACCATAGTCAGAAATCATCCTGGCCGCTCTAACCATTTGTCCCTTTACAAGCGCTTTCTTCTGGTGAAAGGGATGACAGCTCGTAAAGTGGAGGAAGTTGTTGGAGTAAGTAGGTTTCCTATATATAAAACACTTTTATACCTAGAATTGGGAATGTCCTTGGAGAAAAGAATGTCAAGGAAGTTAATGTCATACTCCTGTAAATTGTAAGTAAACTCAAAAAACTGAGTCATTGAAGAGATGTTAGAAATAAAAGATGTTACCAGTGAAGGAGGACCCTTCCAAATGAGAACATGTCGTCCTGGTACCTTGTGTACCAGGCGACATTATCACAGAACATAGTGTTGGTGAATAATAATGCAATACTGATATTGATTTACATTGTTATTTGACCATTTTAGCACCCATGTTACCCGCAATGTTTGGTTTGCCTAAGTTTTTTGTGTTTTTCCCCTTAGAATGATACCAGAAGCTTAACCAATTGTTGAAGTCAATCATTTTGTCCTTGTACTGTGGTATCATTCTGGGTGATGGCAGGATGCTACTCAGGGCTAGGGTCATACCTGCCTGGGCTACAAGACCAGAAAGCTCCTTCATGTCTCTTTTCATGTAGTCCTTTGAAGTATGTCTCAGGTCATTCACACCAACATGGTCAATGACAGAGTCATATTTGTACTTGCTGTGGAGTGACCTGAGTGCATGCGTTATGTGCCGGATCCTGCCACCTGACAAGCAGTTAACAGTAACTTTCTCTTTGTTTAGGCTGGTGAGTGGAACATCAGCGTGCCTGACTATAGAATCACCTATGACTAGAGTGTTGGGTAAGTTTTTATGCCTTATGGGCTGTGGTTGAGTGGCACACTGAATTTGTGGGCTATGTGTCATTTGGGTTGTGTTGGGGGGTGGAGGTGGCTTGCGTTTCTGCTTTGGAGTTCCCTGTTGCTTGGATAGAATTTGTTTGAGAGCCTCCATGAATGTAGGTGTGTGTTTTGTATTTCTATGTGTGTGTTTTGGTGGTGTAGGTTTTGAGGGACTATGTGATGAGTGTGGTGTGGTGCAAGTGCTTACCTTCTCCTCTTGACTGTCTAGTCCAGTCTTGGGTGAAGAGAGCTTTGCTTCCAGTTTGGTTATATAAGTACATCTCTCACAGGTTGTCGTGTTGGATGGTAGGAGGAGAGGGTTGTCTGTGTACATGAGGCAATTGCTGCATTGCCCCAAGATGCCCAGATTCATCAGGTAGACAGGAGCAAACACCGAGAGCTGACCCTTAGACATGCCTGGATAGGTGCTTATTTATTAAGTACAAAAATGTTTTTCCTCTAGACAAGTGAGGAAAGTTGAGTGCTGCAGTAATTTGTAGCTTATTTAGTGCTTACAATGAGTTCTGAACAAGTGATGAGCTCAAAGAAACAGATTTGAGTACTGAAACTAGAAAACTGGCTAGTTCTAAGAAACAAAATTAAGCTAGAAGGCTTCCCTCCAACACAGAAAGGATTGGGGGCTCAGAAGCTTACAAACAGTCCTGGATACAGCAAATCTGTATATGGACTAGACAACTTATAGGAAAGGCAGGAAACAAGCTTAGAAAATATATATCTTTTTGTAAAGTGGAAAGGGGAAAGGGGAAAGGAGGAGCAGAAGCTAACTGGGTTGGCCTTCTCAAATGTTCTCCCGAGAATAGGTAGAATGAGGTAATGACACTAGACTGGGAGGAGTGTCCCAGATCAAATTTACAGTAGGGGTGGGCAACTGCAAAGCCACCAAGTATAAAAACAGGATACCAAGAAGGAGGGAGGATGGGAAACAAAAATCAGAACAAACAAACCCAACCAGATGCTTAACAATTGTAAAAAATTCTACTTAATACTTCACACACAGTGAGTAAAATAAAAGTGCTATAAATAACTCAGAAATATTATATATGATATGGAATTAATTAGGCAGTCAATGTACATATTCATTATCCTGTAATATATTTTTGTTTTCTCTATCGTACAGCTGCATCAGAGGTAACAGAAAAATGTAAGGTGCATCGGAAGAAACTAACTTACCTCAGAGAGACACGGGATGAGTAAGCATCAGGTCTGTATATCACAGTGAGCAGGCATACCTTAACTTTGATACTGAGCACACATGCCTGCTCCAATAGTATGTATTGGTCAATCAGTACATCAGCTTTATTGTGGGTGGGTTCAATACCCAGAAACACACATTAGATTTTCTTAAAGATATTATTTAGAAAATATTAAGTGCAATACTGCATGACCTTAATGCAGCTATTACCTTTGTCAGCAGATACTTGATATGGCACAGTGAAATACATGATGCCACTGTGGTTGATTGATTTAATGACACATTAATGCCTTCCCATCACATCAAGATGTGGCTAAGGTGTACTTATGTATTTCCAGGACATGCTGGAGGGATAGATTCCTGTCCAAGAGACTTCACATATATATTTTTTAATACACTGATACTGAAAACAAAATGACCATAAGCACAGGGAACTAGGCCAACCACTATGGTTCAGCCCACCATACCTCCACAGGTGGCTACATTAGCACCAACACAGGCAGCACAGATACCTAGCACATACATCTAGGTCACAACCTATCAGCATTGCCTCCGCAACTCTTGCCCTACCTACTCCACCCGTGTTAGGTAAAGCTGCCCTGGCTGCTATTGCAGTGATACCCTCCAAGAGCAGTAGTAGTGGATGTGGTGATTTTGTGACCCATGAAGAACTGACAGGGCTAGTGGAGGGCATAACAGAGAGGGGCCTCAGTGCCCAGATTGTTAGGGTTGAAAAGGTCCTGTGTTGTATTGCCAAAACAATGCCACGTCTGACACTGACCCAGGCGACTGACACAGGAGACAATGATGACAGTTCTGAAGGTGAAGGCTAGATTCTCAGTATTATCAAGCTGGATGAGGCTGCACCTCCGAGGTCCTCTACCTATCCCTATTCATAGTGTCCCCAACTCTTTGTGTCCATCACCATCACTGCCATTTTTGTATGCCCTGTATGTCTATACCTGCTACCTATCCCACCCTACCTTCCTGACTCTCTCATTCCAAATCACCTCACCCAACATTCCTCTCTATCCAAAAGAAAATAAATGGCACCTGTCCCACAAAAAACAAAACAAAAAAAATTACCCTCTGTACATAGTTCTCTACTTCACCTGTTTGTCATTTTAACATTTTGACATACTTCATTTGGCCCATTTGGCTACACAATGTTATTCTGTTTTCATTGCCCATCCCTGGTGTGGTGTGATTAGTCCCCAAAATCAAGAAATTATGTGTACAATACTTCATTTATCTTCTACCATCCTGTGAATTCCTGTATTCTTTCCCCTGTCTTACCCTCTGCTGGACACCACTGGTTTCACCTTAGTCTTATCAACCCCATTTTCACATGTTTCATTTGGTAAAAAAAATAGAATCACAAACAACATACATGGCCAGAAATTGCCCACTAAAAAGCCTTCATTTTTTCCTCCTCAACATTTGTGTGAAGTTTGGTGTCATGCACCACTGCTGAGTGAAGGTAAATGAAGTTGAACTTCCAATAGCAGAAGCTGAATATTTTAATTTCAGCCACAGTAGTCCAATTAATGCACGTGATTAAATCTGTTGTGCTGTAGAAATACAGAGTAAAAGCACAGTACATGCACTACTGCAAAACAGTTACTCTAGCAGATCCTAGGTTACTGGATGTAAGGAACTAGAAGTCCCATTGTGGTGTGCTGAGATAATTCCCCTAACTGGTGATTTTGCTTAGTGTCATGGGTTCAATTACAATTGTATGTCAATTTATTATTTCATGACATTTTATATTCCTATCATACGTTTAACTGCAAACATCTTAATTTGTCTCCATTTTCATTTTCATTAACATAGCATTGAATTTTGCAGACAGAAATCATTTGCTAACACATCCCATCATCCAACAGGGACACTTAATAAACCACCCATATTGTGCTTATGTCTTATTTTTGTTTATATTCTTCTACCCCTTCTTGCTGCCTATAACAAGCACTTTATTGTACAGAGCATGACTGATTAATAATGAGGAAAACTAATGAGTAACACACCATAAAGATGGTCCTAAATGTATCATAAACAATACTATTGCCATTTCTCTCTCTCTGTCTCTCTTTCTGTCCACCTCTTCTGCTTCATTAAGTTGTCCATGAACCTTCAATTGTATGATTTAAATTGTGCAAAGTAGGAGTCCATTTGTGGTGTGATGCAATAATAATATGGAATAATGGCATACTTTCAAGGGTTTCATTCCAGGCATTAGTAAACTGTTAGTGACTGTTTTTAATACACTATTTTATGTGCAGCTGTTGCTCACGTATTATTTTTATCCGCCGTTATCCTGCTTCTTCAGAATCTACTTCTTCCTTGCCTTCCTCTGCCCATCTATGTATCTTCAGCATTCTATGTCATCGGTCTTTCTCCTCTGCATTTGCACAATGCATGGCACTGAGCAGCATATGCAACCTAGCGAGAAATAGGAGTACATAGCTGATGGCAAAATCCTGTGAGTATTGCCTTCGGCCACATTACAGATTTGCAAATCATAACACATAACACCTTATCATAATACATCGCTGTTCTGCATTGGTCATGTGCTATGCTGCTGGCTGTTATGACAACCTTCAGTAATGTTAAAATTGTTGTTGCTGTGATGAAGTATGATGCCTATATCTTCCGTCACCTCATTGTTTTGTGACTTCAAACTAGTAAAATTAAGGTTGTGAAGTAACATTCCCTATATGATGCGTTGACATAATTTAGCTGTCTGTAAAATGCTTTTGGTATAGTGTCAAGGATTCAAATCCAGAAATATGTGAAAGTAATATTTAATGTTTAATTATATTAATATTATGTATGTAAGTAATGTCTACATATCTTAGTCATCCAACATTATCCTGCTTATGTTTCAGTCATAGTTATACTTTCCAAACCTTGTGTTATCTCTGTTGGAAACACATGATTGTACATACCATGACAAATTATTAGCACGAAAACCATAACAGTAACACACACCCCAAAAAATGTTAAAGTGACCTAGAAAAAATATAACACACTTTGTGTGCCTGTATCACTGTCTTCATGTCTGTGTGCTCCTATTTCTGTATCATTACCTATTATGGCTTCATATTTATCAGCCTAAAATGTTATGGGATTTTACAATTGCCATGAGGGCAATGAAGAGAAATACATACATTCTGCTTTGCTCCAGTCTGTTGTCATATTTGAACTTTATGAAATAGGGGAGTCCTATGTGGTGTGGTTAAATAACACACCAGTTTGTAGATTTGTTTTGGAATATTGTCAAGGTTCAGATCCAGAAGTATACCTAAATGTTTATGAATGTTTTGAATGACGCCTGTGGGTGTAAGTATTGGCTACACATTTTCTTTACACACATATCCTCCTGCTGTACGGATGTAATTACTTCCTACTGGAAATACTGTCTTGCACAGATTTTGCCTGAATAACTATGATGATAAACCGAAGAGTAACACAACACAAACATGCAGAAAGGAACCATAAACTAATCTCATAGTACGTCTATATGTGTATTCCTGTCACCAACTGCCCAACTCTTCCCACCCTTTTTGTGTCAACAGGTAAACCTCCTTGACTCAAAATGGTTTCCATAGGCCATGTTTCCACCAGCAATAACATGCTTCATCCCTCATGTGTTTTATAATGCACCTACATACATATAAAGATTGAAGAACTTCAACTATTATGACAAATGTTTAAGTCATGACATCTGAAACATGACCGTACCACATATCTGTTCTGTATTCCTTCAAATGCAGACTCGGTTGTATGTGTATACAACATATTTGTTTGAACGTCGGCATGGAACAACATAGAGTACTGCTAATTCTTATTCTAAGCTCAGCGTCTCAAGATATGATTATTCATGCACTAATAATGCATCTCAGAAAGCAAGCTGCTAGGTGTCACTATAGATAATAATTTAAAATTTGACAAGCACATATCACTTGCAGTTAAAAAGGCCCACATTAAATTAGGTTATCTTTACAGGATTAAGGCTTATCTAACCAACTCCACCAGACAAGCAATTGCCAGGACCCACCTACTATCCACCCTACTCTATGCTACCCCTATCCTAACTAACCTAAGGAAAACTGACCTAAGCAAACTTGAAACCTGCTACCATAAGATAGCCAGATTTGCCACCATCCTACCCCACAGAACCCATCACTGTCTTGCCTTAAAACAACTCAAATAGCTAGAACTACCTAACCTCTTATTCTTAAACCAACTAAACCAAACCCACTTTTTAGTATACTATCCTGAAAAATGTCCAGCCATACGCAACCTAATAGAAATCCACCTCACCAATAGGGCCGTAAGATCCTCTGACAAACTACTGTTAAAAGTTACTAAATCTACCATCAGCTTCAGAGACTCTCTCTACTCAAATTAGATCTCTAAAGTATGGAACTCCATCCCTCAGAATATCCTGAACACCAACAACCTAGCACAGTTCAAAAACCTGTTAAAGATGCATCTAAATAACAGCTGGTTATGTTCCTGTTCTTCATCTGACTGAATCTATCTGTCCTTTCCTCACACAGTCCACCCTCAAACTCTCTCCTCCTACTCTACTCTAATATATATAATTTTTAATCTGATAAACATCATTGTGTAGATTGCTCTATCATGATCTGTAAAATTTTGTGATATTATACCATGTTCTGTAACTATGTGCAAGTTTATCATGACCTGTATATGGTGTGCTATTATAATGTATACTTTTGTCCTGTAATACTGTGTTCATGTATGTATGTGATAATTTATGTTGAGCTTTTCTCCCCGGGCCTCTGCTGAAAAGGGGCAACTAGCCCAGTCAGACTTCCCCAGTAAACAAATATAAAATAAAAGTAAAAATAAAATAATACTTTGTCATCATCCATGCAAATGAGCTTGCCAGCACTGTGCTTCATGGAGAGAGTTAATAAAAAATTACAGCAAGAAATTATGTGAGTAGGCATTAGAACTTCTGTATGTATAACTGCAATTTAGAAAAAAGCTATCTTCATTTCACAGTGATGTTGACTGAATTAATTCGATCTGTTAATGTATGTCTGCACTAAAATTTACAAAGGAGTGTAAACGTTTCACACATAATCCATCAGTGTTATTCAGAAGTGCACTGTCATGCTTAGAAAGTGTTTGTTTGTATTGTCAGTAGACATTGTGCAACCATGAACCAATACAACTGACAGTGACATAATATAGCAATAACCCACGCCTGGGTGTGGATAATGCTGGATTTACCCACGGTTGGCATGGTTTGGTCCCGAGGGTGAAGCCCGAGGGACCAAACAAAGCCAACCGTGGGTAAATCCAGCATTACCCACACCCAGAAATGGGTTATTGCTATTATACAATGACTATTTAAGAAAAAAAAGAATTACTTTTCTTAAATAATGGCATTGTATAATGCCTCCTTGCTGCCCTTCTGCAGCTGTCTGGTATTCCGCGGAAGTTCTGATGTACTGCCTACGCAGTACATCAGAGCTGGGGGCAAAAGCAATGGAGAAAACAAGATCTCCGTTGCTTTTTACGGTTTCGCTATGTTAAATGGGTTTAACATAGCGAGACAGCTTTAAAAAAAGCAACGGAGAATCTCCGTTGCTTATTTTAAAGCTGTCTCGCTATGTTAAACCCATTTATCATAGCGAGACAGTTTTGAAAAAAGCAATGGAGAAAGCAAGATCTCAGTTGCTTTTTACAAACTGTTTCGCTATGTTAAATGGGTTTAACATAGCGAGACAGCTTTAAAATAAGCAACGGAGATCTCCGTTGCTTATTTTAAAGCTGTCTCACTATGTTAAACCCATTTAACATAGCAAGATAGGTTTTAAAAAAAAGCAATGGAGAAAGCAAGATCTCTGTTGCTTTTTACACACTGTGTCGCTATGTTAAAGGAGTTTAACATAGCGAGACAGCTTTAAAAAAAGCAACGGAGATCTCCGTTGCTTTTTTTAAACCTGTGTCGCTATGTTAAACTCCTTTAACATAGCGAGACAGTGTTTTAAAAAAGACTTATACTAATGAAAAAATTCCGGGCGACCGGAGCTTTTTCCATTAGTATAAGTCGATTTACAACGTGCATGCTGGCCAATCAGCATGCACATTTTGAAATATTAATGGGGGGATCATGGTATAATAAATATTATTTGCATGCAATTTTCCCAAGATGAACTGTCATGAATGCTTGCTTGACAATCCACTGTTTTACAATTATGAATCGTCATTGACAAACCATACTGTGAAACAAGTACATTTCCCTCACAGTTACATAATGTGCATGAATGACAGTATATACATCTTTGCAGAGAATTATGTAATTACATTGGAGAAGTACAATGCTGTTACACTAGCCTGCAGACACAAGCATTTGTCCTAAAATCTGTGATGATGTTCCAAACAGTGAAGTTTTACTACTTACAAATGTGAATGTTCACATTGTTAAAATCAAACTTCTGTGGTGCTTGCAGCTAATACTGAGATGTCTTTCTATTCTTATGTTGCAGTATTCCAAACCCTAGGTTTTCCTCTCTTGCTACCCAAACATCCAGCCAATATACAAAAGCTTCTAATCACTGCAGGGTATGTGGGACATCTGACAGTGGCTAAGGGAATGTGGACCATAAAAGTGATGTCTGCATGTATCAGACCTCACAGCTTCTTTGCCACCAGTCGAACATCAGCTGTTCCTGCCATACCAGTCGTCGGATTGAAATTTATAAGATAAGTACCCCTTTGGGGACATTTCATGTCATCCAGGAAGGGAAAGCGTGGGTGCGGTCATCAGATCCCCCATAAAGATGCCTAAGAGCTTTGCCTTTTTTCTTTAAGGCCTACACATGACCATAAGTCCTGCTCCATCTGCCAGGCCTTCATTATAAAAACCCTATGCAGCCATCTGCATGCTTTGAACATTTATCTTGAGAATCAGGTCCTTAAGTATTTAGCTTTAGGTATGGAAGGGCCGTCTCATCAGCCAGTCAAGTCACCTAAGAAAAAGGCCAAAGTTTTAGGCCTGAATCCATAGCTGCACCTCCTCCACTCAATGTCCCTCCTGTGGCTGATGATAGCCTGGAGGAACAATCAAGCACCACCGATATGAGTGCAGCGGGTACTGTTGTGGAAGCTGCAGAATGTAGAGTGGAAGGCACATCCTCGGAGGTAATGCAGACATTGGCTACCGATGGCAAAGGGAACCTCGGCTTGCACTAGCCACCCAGATGGATCCCTCCACTACTTTGCAGGTTACTGATTCCAGGCCTATATTGGCTCACACCCGCTAGGCCTTCCCTTAAAAGGAAAGAGAAAAGAAAACATGTTTCTTCCCCAGTAGAGAGCCAGCAACCTTGCCAGGCTTTTTCTCATAGCCTTTTCAATGCCTTTATGGCTCTGAGGCCTGCTACACCTTTAGCATCCCAACTGGCTCCTCCTGTGATTAGCCCTATGCCTCAGGCCTTAGATACTTCCCAGGCTGAAGCTGAGGAATCCTCTGACTGTTCCAGAGTGGATTCCCTGTCATATGTCTCCCATTTGCCATATCCCCTTAGCTATGCCTCCTTTGAGGAAGAATCTGCAGAAACAGATTCCCCAGGTGAGATCTCACCATTGAGGAGACCATTTCAAAAATGAGGAACATTTCAAATGGGACTCCTTTGAGATGACAGAAGTTCAGAAAAAAATATTATGAACTTCTTCAGATGGACTCCCCTGACCTTCAGCTATATCGCCAGTGGTACCAGCATTTCTGGATGCATTTAATGGAGCATCAGTTAATCCTGATTTTCAGCCTCCTGCACCTTGAAGGCCTGACAGATTCTTCAGGGTCCTGAGGGAGCCAAGTTCCTTGCTAAGTGCCATACAGAGGATCCTGGCACTGTATCAGTGTCAGTTGATAATGCATCTAAACTCCTTCCATCCTCCTCACTTCTTCCCACAGACAAAGACAGCAAGGCCATGGAACACCTTGGGAAGAAGGTCTACACCTCATCTACCTTGGAATTCAGGGCAATACATTATCAAGCCCATATGTCCAAATATGCTCTAGCCCTTTTAAGACAAGCCACTAAACTTCTGAGTGAAATCCCTGACTCTCCTGCCAAGACTCAGATATCCAGCCTTGTATCTCTATCTTCTCAGGTCACTAGGCCTTGGCATCTGCCTCAGTCCTGAGAAGATATTCCTGGCTAAGTTTACAGCTACAACCTGATAACATTAGGACAAAACTTTTGTATGTGCCTCTTGATAATTCTGCCTTCTTTGAGACAAAAGTGGTTGAGTTATTCAAAACTTTGCAATAGAAAGGGAAGGAGTTAGAAGAACTGAAACTCCTGTTTGTTTCTCCTATTCCCAACTTTCACAGAAACTACTCCTCAAAAACCCAGTTTGTCAGGAAGCATTCTTCTCCCCTCCTTTTTCCAGGGGTAGAAAGACTGCCAGGAAGCAGACAACTCCTTTTAGGCCTGCTCAGACTCCAGCCCAGAAGCCTTGGTTTCAAGACAGGGCAGGTAGTCTATGACTACCTGCCATTCCTGGAAAAACCTCTTGACTACATTCCCCTATCCCTAAGGCTCTCTCACTGTCTCTCTGTTTGGAAAAACATCACCAGAGACAGGTGGGTCTTATACATTATAGAGAAGGGTTATTTCATTACCTGGATCACAACTTCTTCCTTGAGGGACATTCTGCAGCCCCCCAAAGAACAGTTTCCATTATTTTAGTTAGTTATGGACATCCTCACTGCCCAGAGAAAAATTCAACCTGTCCATCTGTCAGAATAGGGAAAGGGTTTCTACTCCAGACTAATCCTAATCCGAAGGAAAGATGGCCCCTGGAAACCAATCCTTGATCTTTCCCAACTCAATCTCTTCCTGCAAGTGCCCACCTTTTGAATGCTCACTCTGCAGACCCTCTTCCCTTTGATTTTCCCTCATGGGTTCTTGGCCACCTTGGACATCAAGAAAACCTATGTGTACATCCCCATAAGGCCCAGTTACAGGGGATACTTGCACTTCTTTGTGGCCTCCTCACATTTTCAATTCTCTGCCTTGCCCTTTGGACTTTCTACAGCACCAATGATCTTCATCAAGTGCTTGGCACTAGTGATGGCCTTCTACAGGACCCAACGGATCTAAACTTTACCTTACCTAGATGACCTTCTCATTCAGGCAGTCTGCACAACATCCCTGCAATGCCATCTACAAACAGTAATATCACTCCTGCAAGCACTGGGCTTCATGATAAATTACCTCAAATCCAACCTGACTCCCTCGCAGGACTAAATATTCCTGGGGTGCAGGATAAGGACCAATGTCATGAGGGCTTTTCTGCCATCTCAAAAGGTGGAAAATTTTAGGCAGTACACACTCACTGTCCTTCAGGCTACAGACTTGACTGCCAGGCAGTACCTCAGACTCCTGGGTCATATGGCATCAACCATTCCCATGTTGCTGTTGGCAAGGCTCTATATGGGAAAGCTACAATGGTACCTAAGGTCTATATGGACACAGCACTCTCATCCTCTAGAGTACAAAATCCCCTTCCTACCTTGCCTCAAGAAAGAGATTCAATGGTGGTTGAATCAAATGAACTGCAAACCAGGACTCCCTGAACAGGTTCCCTTGCCAGTTCAGGAGATGCACATGGATGCCTCAGATTTGGGTTGGGGAGCAGCCTTGGGTACCCTAAGATTCCAGAGCACTTGGCCAGACTCCATCAAACAGGAACATATCAATATCAGAGAGATGAGAGCAATTTGTTTGGCCCTAAAGGCCTTCCAACACATGCAGAAGCAGGGGCCCTAAAATTGCTCACTAACAACACTACAGTTCTGTGGTATGTGAACTAGCAGGGGGGATCAAAATCATACTTGCTAAGCAGACTAGCTCTCCAAGTGTGGGAGCTTGCCACAAAACAGGAGTCATGCTACGGACAGTGTATAACCCTTCAGAGCAGAATACCCAGGCAGATACCTATTTATTACCTATACCATAAACTATTTAAATGGAATGTGCTTTTGAATTCAGCATTTAAATATAAATATAGTATACATTTTATGGTTTAATGATGATAATAATGATGTAGGAAATGAATTAAGTTGATAGAGATTAATTTGTATAAGAAATGTATAAGAAATGTGTGTAAGGAATGTATGAATTATATTGATTGTAGGGCTGGGAGATGACAAGGTAAATAAGCATTTTTAGAAATGGAACAAAGTCACTTTAAACAAAATGGGTGTGATTTTTTTTTTTTGTGTAATTGATTTAATTAATTAATATTTATGTGATGATTTGGTATAAAAATGTGCTTTTGGTGTGACAAATTATTCCTTGAAGGCTTTTTAGTTGAGGTACCAGGAGACACCAGTAAAGCTGTTTTGCACTTTATTTCCTCTGAGAGTCTTTGTTTTGTTGTGTGGTTTTGATTTCATTTATTTATCCACTTGGTGGTTTGGTTTGGTAAATATTCATGAGTGGTTAGTCAAGATGTCTATTGGAGTCTCTACAGGGGCAGCTGGATTCAGTTAGATAGGGGATAGTGATCATATTTCATTCCTGGATATGTGGAGGTTAGGAGAGGAAAAGTTTGCAGCTGATAACATGTGGTCCCTCTGGGATGTTAATTCACAAACGAGTGAATAAGAGAGACTGGAGAAGCTGTTGGTAAAAGAAATAACACTCTTCTATGACACTAAATTGTTAGATAAGCATTTACTATCTAAACTAACTCCTCGCGGTCTTAGGGTTGACCACCTTCCAGCATTTGAATTTGCAGATGATGAGTCAGACTTGCTAGAAGAGTGGAAGATGGCTTCATTAGTCTGTACAACTGTGTGGTTGAAAATATTAGTTAAATGCAACCACAGGGTACAGGAAAAGCTGCTGAGATTTTGGGTCTGCAAGAGAAGCTGTTGAGGGCTGTTTCCGTTGACATGTTTGCAGACAAAATGAAACTCATTAAGGGTCGAGTGTCTAAAATAGAAGGATATGTGGTCCTGAGGAAGAGACGTAAGCTCGAGTGTGATTTGAAGGACTATGAAAACAATTTAGTTTTCTCATGGCAAAGAAAACCTAAAAGAGGCAGAAATGCAAATCAATGGATGAGAGCTAATGCTCGTACAACAAGGGATTTGTCTGTTTCATCATGTGAAACAGCATCCAGCAGTAAAAAAAGGATCTCGTTTAAGGATTTAAATGAGGAAACAAATGAAGGCACACAACATCAGCAATGAAGTAGTCCCCAGCAAACACGAGGGAGAGGCCAGAAGTGGCAAAGGAACAACAGAGATACCGGGCCGAACAGCAGGAGAAGGAGAAGGAGAAGATAATTGACACAAATGTGGACTTTGGGCTGGCTCCATTTGGGGCAGAAGGAATTGAGCCTAGAAGGTATGATGGAACTGGGCAGTTTGATATCATTAATTTATCTAGTTTTGAGATTAATGACAGTATCAAATGTTTGTTAAATAAGGGTATAAAGTTCGTACCCACTTGTTTTCCCAGCCTAGCAGATTTATTACTTGAAGTTGGATGTTTTTGCAGAAAACTTAATCTTGCAATGTTTTTCAAAGTAAAAACATTCATGTTAATAATATGAATGAATTACAATCAGAGATTTTGATGGGGAAAAATAGCATTGATTTTGAAGATTCACTATTGGATTTATCTTTATATGATAACATGTTTGTAGATATTAATGATGTCTGTATGCAGGATGTAGAAGAATTGATTAATAATGACATGAATAATGATAGGGGGGAAGCTTTGGTTACAGGTTATGGGAGGTTGAAAGTTCCATCTGTCCCCCATGAAAGTCATTTTGTTCCCCCTAAAAATACTGTTGTTATTAATGTGTTTGAAAACAATTGAACGTGAATATAAGATGTTTGTAAAAAAAACAAAAAAAGTATAATTTAACTAAAGATGAATAGGGCACATTACACATGTCACAAAGTAATGCTGAGAACCTGGTAGTTATTAAATGACGGGGATATTTTTGTAAAATTGGAACATGATCCTAGCTCTGAATTCAATGTACATTTGTTGGAAATTCTAGAAAGAGGTGAAAGGTTGTTTTTTTTTTTTGATACCAAAGATGTTAAGAAATTTTTTATTAGGAATCCCAGGAGAGCTAAGTTTTTTACGATCCCCAAAGTTCACAAAAATTTAGTGGACCCTCTAGGGAGACCCATAGTTTCTGGGGTCGGGGGCTATCTACAAAATGTAGGATTTTTTTTGGATGAACAGTTGACAGTTGAAAAAATATAGCTCTAAGGTTCCTTCACACATTAAGAATAGTCAATAATTTTGTAAATTAGTAGGGGGTATGGAATGGAAGGCCGATTTTTACTGGGCTTGTGTAGATGTGAAAGTTCTGTATGCCAGTATCAGTCATGTGGTAGGTTTGGAAGCTGTAGCAAAGATGTTAGGGGAAGGACCAAGAACAAGTTACATTTTGCAATTTCTGGAGTTCTGCCTGACACACAATTTTTTTGAATTTAATGAAGAGTTGTTTCTGCAGAAGGGAGGCACCACTATGGGTGCCTCGTTTACTCCCTCTTATGCAATCATCTTCATGAATTTTTTTTTTAACAGAAGTTTATGCATAATAAATGTTTTTTTAACAATAAGGTAATTGTGTATAGGAGATATATAGATGACTTGATTTTTGTGTGTCAAGGAGAACTGGAACAATTTGGAATATACATGGCTGAACTGGAAAGAAATTAGTTTGGGTTATCTTTTACTTACAAAACCAGTAAAGAGGTGATGCAGTTTTTGGATTTGGAGTTATATGTGGGACAAGATAAATCTGTACAATTCAGACCCTATCACAAGGAAACTGAAGCTAATATTTTTATATTGGCTTCCAGTATTCACCAACCCCACTTGTTGGAGTCAATACCATATGGGGAATATGAATGCATTTTTAGTAACGCCTCAGATAAGAAAATGTTATCCCAGGAATTCATGAAAGTGAGAAAGAAATTATCTAGTAGAGGTTATTCCTTAGACTTATTAGTAAAGACAGAAAATAGAGTCTTAGGGATCTGACAGAGAGGTGGTGATTGAGGAAGAAGAAGGCATGAAGAGCAACCTCAAAGTGAAGGAACAAGAAAGATGTTTTTTGTTAGTAGATTTTCTCCTTTTTCACACATTTTAATGAGGCTAGTTAGAAATGTTTGGCCCATTGTGGTGCAAGATGAATCAACAAAAGGCATATTCCCAGAGCATATAACTTTTTCACATAAGAGATGTTTAAATTTAAAACAGTTGTTGAATAGGAAAAGTAATAAATCAACTGCTCGGGTAGGATGTTATCCTTGTCTTAGATGTAAGGTATGTTCAAAGGTAAAGAACTTGCATGGTTGTAGCATCAGTGAAAGAATATACAGGGCTACACAGAGGTTTTCATGTTAGTTGAGTGGAGTAGTTTATATTATAGGATGTGACTGCTCACCTAATAAATGGTATATTGGGCAGACTAAGAGGCAGGTTAAAAAAATTATTTTGGAACATATGGGGGACATCAGGCTTAGCAGATTAGATAGTCCAGTCGCATATCATTTTTGTTTAAGTCATGCAGGTTCAGATTCTTCTTTATTTTTAGTGTGTTGGCCCAGCCCTTGTATCAACATGGGGAAGCTTGTTATAAAAAAATGTTAGCCTTGGAAACCATGTTCATCATTAATTTTGATACATTATTCCCTATAGGTCTTAACCTGGAGGTGAACATTAATGTATGAAATATCAGTGTTTGAGATGTAACAGATATTGATGTATAAATTCATGTTTTCAGAAAAATTTATTTAAATGGAATGTAAATAAATAAAAATGCTGGCAGGCAGAGTTTCACAGGCACAAATCACTCAGGTGATGAGAAACCAAAGGTGTATTTAATGATAAAAATCCATAAGAAAAAAAAAATGTGAGCATTTTCATTAAACAAGTGTTAACTTCATCAGATGGAATGTGCTTTTGAATTCAGTATTTAAATATAAATGTAGTATAAATTGGTTTAATGATGGATATGGTTTAATGATGGATAATAATGATGTAGGAAATTAATTAAGTTGATATTAGAGATTAATTGTATAAGAAATGTGCGTAAGGAATGTATAAATTATATTGATTGTAGGGCTGGGAGATGACAAGGTAAATAAACATTTTTAGAAATGGAACAAAGTCACTTTAAATGAAACGGGTGTGATTTTTTTGTGTAATTGAATTAATTAATTAATATTTATGTGATGATTTGGTATAAAAATGTGCTTTTGGTGTAACAAATTTTCCCTTGAAGGCTTTTTAGCCGAGGTACCAGGAGACACCAGTAAAGTTGTTTTGCACTTTATTTCCTCTGAGAGTCTTTGTTTTTTTGTGTGGTTTTCATTTCATTTATTTATCCACTTGGTGGTTTGGTATATACGTCAGAATAATAATCAAGATGGCAAAATTAATTCACCGTTTTCACTCACCAAGGCATCATCCTCATAGTTCTTTTTATCCAACTCTTGCACATGCTTGTGAGTATTCCACATTTTTCTATTTTCATACAAACTGCCCCTCAATAAATTTGCCTTAGTCTAATAACTACTTACAAAATGTAGAAAATAATTATCCTCTTCAGTTATATGTATACAATTCACTTGTCTGTTTTTGGGACATTTATCTCTGACTTTTAGTTCAATGCATAGATACTTCAACTTGTGTCACCTCTTAAGCTGCAGTAAACCTAGTGGAAATTTAGAACGTGTGCATTCAAGGATGTTTATTTTTTATCCCCCCTAACTTAGTAGCAATAATCAACTACCAAGTCCAGCTAAAACAAACTTACCGGAAAAACTCACTTTCTTAAACATAATATTATTATATATATCACATGCACTCCAATCCCTTAAAAGACTCAGACTGTTGTGCAAACTAAATTCATAATATCACAGACCAAACACAAGTCATCAAAGCTAAAACATTACATTTAGCAAGCCTCTTTTATGATATATCAATAATTAGTAAACGAAAGAAGTATTCCAACAAGTAAAACCAAGAACAGAATGTAAGCAGCAGGCACACCAACAGCAGGTTAACGTATTTTAATAGCAACGTTTTCGCTACTGTTAAACAGTAGCTTCCTCAGACAATAAGAAAAAAGCACCAATGCACTTTATAGCAGGTAAAAGAGCACAAAATAACATCATTTCCGGTACAGGTGAATCCAGTATGCTACTTAGTTAAACAGACACTAGGGAAAAGGCACAAGTCATATGCCTAGCGTTCCTTGTTTAAAAATGCTGAAACATTTAAATTACATAAACAGTATACCCCCAGACAGGTAAAAGCCTGTAACTGCATGAATATAAAATGACAATTATAGTTTATGTATAAAAATAAAACAATAATAAAAATATTATTAAAAATATATATAAAAAAATTTTTTAACAGCTAAAATTTTCAATATAGGCCGAACCCTCAAAGGAAATTCAACTTGCAATGCATGTGCAAACATACTTAATTTGAAAAAATTAATTTTGTCCTCCAAGTTCAAGATGCACAGAATAGTACCAAAGGTCCAATTTTTTCAACATTTAATTATAACCCATAAGTTCAAGGTCTAAGGTAACTTTTGTATTTTAATATAACAGATATGTTACATGATTCGTTTAACCCTGGTGGGGCAAATGCATTAAGGAGCAGTTGCCATTCCAACTCTTTTATTTCCAATAGTAAAGGTTGGGGCCCCCCTCTTATACCTGATGTTACCAGGTCAATCCCCATGAAGCCAAAACTGTGCCCAGGATTTTCAATAATATGCTTTGAAAGAGCATTATCAGATTTCTGATTTTTTATAGCATAATTATGTTGGTAAATCCTGTCCCGTAATCTACGGTCAGTTTTACCAACATAAAATGCCCGGCAACAGTTACAAAAAGCAATGTAGACCACAGACCTACTGTCACAAGAAATCCTATATTTAATGAAATACTTCTCATGTTTAATAGTGAAAGAATTCCCTGCTCTTATTAATCTACACCACTTGCACATACCACAAGCAAAGGTACCAATCTGCCTAAGTCCTGTGTTAGGTGTATCCCAAGTTTGCAGAAGATCCTTGAGGTTTTTACCCCTCTTGAAAACAAATAGTGGGTATGCCCCCAAGATGTCAAGCAAGTGGGTGTTGTTTAAAATAAACTGCCAATTTTTTTCTGATAATTGAGCACATTGAACTGGCATGATTACTATATGTAACAATGAACCTAGACTTATAGTCGTTAAAATTTTCAATAGGCTCATTTAAGTTACAGGAGGGAGCTCCAGTAAAAAGGCCGTCAATAGGTGGACTTGTCAAGCCAAAATATTGTATGACATCACACTTTTTGTTTTGGAGAAGGGGTATATAAAACCCAGAAGCTCTTTTCATAGAAACTTCATCAATTAAACTCTCAATCAGTTCTCCCGGGTATCCCCTGTTGAGGAACATGTTCTTAAGGGTAACACATTCCTCATTAAAGGCCTTAAGTGTGTTGCACATACGTGTGGCCCTAACAAGTTGGCCTTTTACAATAGATCTTTTTTGTTTCAATGGATGACTACTGGCAAAGTGCAAAAAAGCATTACAGTAGGTGTGCTTCCTGTAAATGCTAGAGCCAATGCCAGTATTGGAACAGTTTTTTGTAAGTTTAACATCTAGGTAATCAATTTCGCTATCTGAAAATTTATAAGTAAATTTCAAAAAAGCACAGGACTCATTCATGTCCTCGACCAACTTAGATGCAGTCTTAAGGTCGCCCTGGATAAGAATAAACACATCATCTAAAAATCGTGTGTAAAATTTACTAACGTTTTTAAATAAAGGATTCTTAAAGAGAGCAGTCATTTCCCAGTAGGCGACCACTAAGTTGGCCACACTTCCACCGCAGGGGGACCCCATGGCAATTCCCCTTTTCTGTATGAAATAGCGGTTGTTGAAAGTAAAAAAGTTTGAGGACAAAATGATGTCCAAAAGCAGGGTGACTACATCAACTTCGTCTTTCGGAGCCTGTAAGTGAACTAACATCAATTCCACCCATTCCAATGCTTCTTGATGTGGTATAGACGTATATAAGTCCACCACATCAATGGTAAGGAAGTTGTTGGAAGGTGAAAAAGGGACATTGTTGACAGCTTGAAGAAAAGACCAGGAGTCTTTACAAATTTGCGGTAGTAACTTAAGATATTTCCCCAAAATGTGGTCAACCACTTTAGAACAAGGGTGGGTGATGGAACATCTCCCATCAACAAGGGCACGCATAGGTGGGTCCCCTAAATTTTTATGAATTTTGGGGATCCCAAACATGACAGGGACTTTGGGGAACGAGATGTTAATAAAATTGAAAGTCTCAATGTTTATTCTTCCCTCAATAAATAAGTCCCTGAAGTACCCTTTGATTTTGTTGTATTGCCCTGTTGTTTCATTTAAAGAAGAAAGTTCATAAGCAGGGGAGTCTAAGACCTTAGTCATTCTAGCATTATAGTCTTCTTTGTCAAGTATGACCAGGCCCCCACCCTTGCCAGGTTTCATCACCCTAATGGGTAAGTTGCGTAAATTTTTCAAACTTGACCTTTGTTCTAGTGAAATATTACTAGAATTATTAAACCATTTAATGTTATCAAACAGTTGTCTAAAGTCAAGTTCGCAAACATACTCAAAAGTGTGTAAGATAGGGTGCAAAGGAGGGTTAAAGCTGCTAAGTAGCTTAAAAGGTGTATTTTCTGTGTTAGGAAGACCATTGAACAATACTTTAAGGTTAAGGTTCCTTACGAAACACTTAAATTCTATCAATAATTTCGATAGAGACACCTTCTGATCAGGTACAAATGTTAAACCAAAAGAAAGTAGTTCAATAAGGTCTTGTTCAATTTCCAACTTAGAAAAGTTGTAAACAGTAAAGTCACCTTTTTTGTTTTTTAAAATTGTAGGTACATCAGAGTCATTAACCAAAGGTACAGAGGTGCTTTCTACTTCTGCCTGTTCCGATTGTTGTTCCTCTGATAGTTCCTTCGCCCTAAAAAAGGTTTATTCTGATTGTTAACATTAGGACACTGACCATTATAGTTAGCATTAGCTTTAATCCTATTGCTCCTCCTGGGTTGATAGGCCGACGGGCCCTCATCCCCATCTTCCTGGTCGATTTCTTGTTCTTCAAAAATAGTAACAGAAGAATTAGTCCCATAAACATTTTTGTCAGGCTCTAAAGATTCAGACATGGTAGTAGGCCCTTTTTCTTTCTTGGACAAATTAGGGTAGGCTAAATCTTTAGCGTACGCTTGCCTATCCCTTGTTAATTTCTTGTTTTTATTCACTTTCAATTTGACCAACAAAGCATCAATGCTTTCAAATATTCTTTGATAATCATACTTATAGCGAACAAAATTGGTATCCAGCTTTATGCTTTCATTAAGAGCATTTGTTTCGGTTAGCAAGAGATCAATATGATTCCCATAATGTTTCACCATTAACTCCATTAATTCCAGCCCCTGTTTGTTAAACAAGCTGGAAAGGTCATGGACAAAGGACCCATCTTGGAATAACCTAGTAGGGGTAAAGGAGTTTCTCAACCCCTTAGGTACAACCTTTTCGCTAATGCATTGCTTGAAGTATGAAACTTCAAGCTGAAGTTTCTTTATTTTCAACATGTTTGCATCTAAAAGTTTTAAATTACTTGAAATGTTTTCATCGTTGTTACCTGAAAGTTCAAGACCTGTGGCCGGCGAGCCAGAATGGAGAGGTAGTCCGAAGGTGAACGCCTCAGTATTTTCAACCCATTCCCCGAAGGTAGGCACGCCAATAAGCCCGGAGGTGTTAATTCGGTTTTCCGCAACCCCGTTCACGTTGGCAAGTACCATATTATTAGAACCAGGAAGGGAAGCAGTTGGTTGACCAGAACGAGAAAATTCATGCTGGCTAGCAGACAACAGGACGCTGGATACATCATTGATGTCATCCGTAAAGTTTATCGCATTTGTTGTTGTCTTCCTTTGGGGTTGCCCTGGAGGTATTGAGCAGTCAAAACCAGATATCAGGACATTCCCACCACGGGAATGTACACTTGGCGCTGGATTAGATTCAATCTTTTCCAAATGGGCATTGATTGAATCCAGACGCTGAGTCAAAAACGCCATCAGTTTATTAAAGTTATCAGCATCACTGGATTTAAGAGCTTCCGTTGAGGCAGGGTTCTCTGACCCAAAAAGGTTTGGTGTCCTAGGGCTTGACATTCCGCACAATGAACAAACCAGTAAACGAAAGAAGTATTCCAACAAGTAAAACCAAAAACAGAATGTAAGCAGCAGGCACCAACAGCAGATTAACGTATTTTAATAGTAACGTTTTCGCTACTGTTAAACAGTAGCTTCCTCAGACAATAAGAAAAAAGCACCAATGCACTTTATAGCAGGTAAAAGAGCACGAAATAACATCATTTCTGGTACAGGTGAATCCAGTATGCTACTTAGTTAAACAGACACTAGGGAAAAGGCACAAGTCATATGCCTAGCGTTTTTATCCCCCCTAACTTAGTAGCAATAATCAACTACCAAGTCCAGCTAAAACAAACTTACCGGAAAAACTCACTTTCTTAAACATAATATTATTATATATATCACATGCACTCCAATCCCTTAAAAGACTCAGACTGTTGTGCAAACTAAATTCATAATATCACAGACCAAACACAAGTCATCAAAGCTAAAACATTACATTTAGCAAGCCTCTTTTATGATATATCAATAATTACTAACCTACATTCTTGCCAACTAAATTATAATAATTTAGAAAGAAATGCTGCCTGCCTGCCTAGATAATAAAATATATCACTGTCTGGCATAAAAAAATAAACAAATGGCTAAAGCTATGAAAAACACTTAGATTTTTATACTTCAATATGGCCAACAATATCCAGTTGTCCTGCTATAAGTCAGATATTAATATGCCATTTATCCAAAGGGGAATAGCAATTATAAAATAATTGCCTAATACATACCATAAAATCAAATAACCATAATAAAGTCACATTGCAGGTAGTTCATGTGGTAAATATCTAGCACACAAAATACAATTGAATAACCATACTAATGATACATTATAAGAAGTTTATGCAGCAAATATATGGCCTTTTATCTAAACCTCCTGCAAACAGATTTCTTCCCACAAGAAGTTCAAAATGGCCAGAAGTTTCTTATTAATTAGTTTGGAATGTTCATGTGCCTAATATACTACCAATATTTTGACTATTATATAGTATAACTTAAAATATATCAAATTGCCTGCTCATCCATACAACCTAATTAATCTACTGAGCTTTTGTGCAGCAGCAAAAGTTTCTTTAGCTTCTTCAATTTAACATTCTAATTAGTGCAAATTTCTTACTTATTAGTCTTATATCAAAATTAAAAGGATATAAGACATATCCAATCATCCTTCATAAACATGCAGCATTTCTAATATAGGTAAGGAGTTCTTACTTAGGAATGTGAATGAGATTTTTTTAATTACTCTTTTAGGGATATTTAAATTTATATGCTATACTTTACAAATTTTATGTGAAAATGTTATGCATTTTCTAATTATAGGTTGCAGGTTCATGGGTAAGTACTAGGCAATCTGCTCTTGTGGGCCATTTTAAGCCTAGCCAGTTTCCTTTTTGCACTCATATTAACTTATCACATTTGGTTAGAAATTAGCCTTACCTATTCCATGGTTGATAATTATATATTACCCATAATGAGAATAACTGGGATCATACCATAGATAATTTGAGGGGATGCATGCATAGGATAAAGCATGGTACTTATGTATTATCGCAACCAGATTGGAAAGGACTGACTGTCACTATGTTTTCTGTTAACCCCTCAAGATATCCTTTTTTTCTCAGTAACAACATCCACCTTTTTTAGAATGTACTGTTTACAACACTAATTACATTCCAAGGCGTACCAGAAAATGATGGAAGTAATCAGTTGACCATTTCTTCTTCTGTGCTGTAAATGTTACCATGATGGCTGTCAAAATAGATGGAAAACAGTGTTTTCTTTTTGCGGCTTGAGTCTTACCTAACAGAATACAATCTGCATGAAGCTGATGCTGCAAAGCAAAACAAATGTTTTGAATGTAAATTTGCAGCGATCGTTGTAACACTTCCACCACAGAAGAAGACACAGTCAACCGTTTTCCAAGCCCTGACAACATGTCAGGTGTCTTACTGCGGGAGCTCATCAGCCATGCCACTGCAGAGTCTGAGTGCATTATTCACATTATTTTATTTTCAAAAGTAGTTTCATTTAATCTAGAGATATTAAAATAGTACAAAAATATCTCACTGTTAAGGAAAAAGAAATTGTCGGCATGCCACAGTGCTGAGCCAAAAGGACATCTTTTCAACCACAAAAAGCCTGAAATGCTCAAAGTCCATGCTACTATTGAGCATCCATGCACCTGCACGATGTTACAAGGGGGAAGCCAAAATGCCGTCGGCCTTACATGCTTGACTGTGTTACTTCCACCACTATCCACCAACTAAACAGCCAACTTACTCCATTACACTATAGCAGTTGTACTTACTGTCATCCTGCAGAACTGCATAGTGAGTTGTGTAGAATCTGGTTGCGATAATACGGAAGTACCTAAAGCATTTAGGAGCTGCCTCTATCCATTAGTACTACAAGGGGCAGTCCTGGGGGTAAATTTTCTGTTTCCCATCCATAGACTCAAGTTCCATTTGAATATATTCAAGATATACTTTGTTTTATGTGGGTGGTGAGTCTGTTTCAGAGCAGCAGTATCCTCTGTGAGATATACCTATCCCTCTAACCTGTTCTGCTGATGTTGTAGAAGAGGTTTAGATCCCTAGAGTATTTCTGATGCCATTTGACTTGCTGATGTGTAGTAAATCTATCAGTATTTGGTCAGAGGATACCTTGTATGCCAGATACAGGTAATCTTTTAGCAGTCTGTAAGATACAGAGTATAGTGACCAGGTTTTGAGTCAGTCCATGTACAACATGTTGTTTAGGCCTTGTATCCTTTTAGTTGGGTATCTCTGTAGGCATTCCAGTTGCTGCACGTGTCTGAACAGATACCTGCCAAAGGGGTCATTTTATTCAATGACTGGATTAACTAGACCTGAGTAAAGGGAGACAATTACATCCCTAGAGCTACACATAATCCCTCTGTTTATAAGCTGTGTAATACAGAAGGGCTTTTTTACAACAATGGACACATGCTAATGGGCATTATGTGCTAAATGCTTTAACTGTAAATATTTATGGAAGTTTTCATTGTAAATATTCATCAGACTGTTGTTGCTGTCTATGTAGTTTTATTTGTGGCTTCTTGTGGACCCTTTCTCCTTAGACCTCCACTGAAAAGGATCTATTTTGCAGTCAGAATTTATCAACAAAGCCAACTAAATAAATATATTAATACATTTTGAAATGTATCGCTCTGTGAGTAGCCTTTCTGACAAAGCAAAGTGCCACATTTCTTCATATCCCAGGCAAAGACACCCTCTAGATATATAAATACTTTTTTTTAATTCTGCACATCCCAGACAAGGAGGTCATCAAGGTACATAATACTTTTGTTCTAACTAAGGAGGAGGAAATACGTAGGCTGACAGCCTTGAATATTAATTGCAGACTTGCTTTCAGTCAAAGAAAAATGTACCCTGCATATAAATAAGGGAATGTAGAGGGTTCTAATGTGGAGGTGAAGCTTCCTTGTTGGGGGTATTGGGGCAGACCCCTACAAAAATGCATTTTTAATAACCCATTTATGAGATGTGGTGCTTGCATGTACTTTTTTGGTTTGCACTTATAAGACATTTTCTGTTGATGCATCATTGAAATTATGGTGGGCTGATCATTTTGTGAACTGGTGAGTCATTATATAGTCATGCACACATACATATTATGGGATACAGCAGTTGAGCAGTTGTATATCAGGGACTCAGACTTGACAAGTTGAAACCCTATGTGTTTTACATGACCAAATGTAGGGAAGTCAGTTCCATACAGTGGTTTATGTACTGCTAATTACAGTAATAATATTATGCAATACATTGTGTCTTATGCAGTATAATGAAAATGGTGAAACATGATTGGGGGGATTTGCTTCAGTATCAAGAAAGCCTGTATGTTCTTAGTGTTGATTGTCATTTGAAGTGTCTAGATGTTATAACCTTAATAAATAGTATGAGTAGAGGAGGGTCAATGTATTGAAAGTCTTATTTCAACATGGTGTACCAGGTGGAATAATGGCCCACCATGTGTATCCATGGAATTCAAGAGTTTTTCATAGCAGGAATATCAGCATATTATGTCTTTACATAACTATGCAGTTCACTGGGCAAGTTCAAATTGGTATTGAAGATTGTCAATAACCTTGCTTTGAAACTGCAGACAATTAGTAGTAACCATTATATAGACTTATATATAGATTTATTGGACTATAGAAGTACCATTTTGCAAGATGTATGTCTGCTGCCTGCTCAGTTTCTATTTTTTTTTCTTTGGCATCTCTTGAAAACCAATTTCAAGAAAGACCTAAACAAAACAGCATTTAGACTTTTGTCTTTGTTGATAGAAGGAGATGAGGTGAGAATTTGGGAGTGACTCAGTGAGAAACAGCCAGAAAGCACTGTCTTGAAGCAATGTGGACAAACAAGTTTTTTTGCTTTTCAGACTGCTGATGTAAAACCAAAGTGAGCAAAGACATCAGCTCAAAATGACTATGTCTCAAAGCAAGTGCCCTAGACTAAGATACAAGAGATTGTAATCAGGAGTGGCCTTAGTTAACTGGTGTCCTAGGCAAAAGGGCTCCATGCCCCCCCCCCCCCACACACACACACCAACTGGTGCCCCTATCCTGGTCTACCTACACCAAATAAATACTGAAAGAGCACCCCTGCTAGAGTGGTGCCCTAGGCGGCCACCTAGTTGGCCTATGCCTAAGGCCAGCTATGATTGTTTTGCCTTAATAATTGCTAAAGTATAATCCTTGCCCAGAAAAGTAGACAAAATATTTGTCCCATGAGTCAGTTTCTAAAGCAGCTGTCAAACCACGCAGTCCTTGTGAATTGCCTAAAGCAGACTCTAGAATTCCCTAAGATTTTTATGCTTACAAAATTATGCAGAAAACCAGGTAGACATTTAGGCAGTTCATTAACTAAAATGCTAAATCTGCAGAATAATCTAATGCAATATTTAAACTGAAGTGCTGGGACTGAATAGTACTACTGAATCATAATTATTAAAATGCTAACAGAAACTGTTGCATATAACTTATGTATAAAAAAAGGGGGCAATGATATTGCATTTGCTAAAAAAAAACTGCCATTATTTAGATCATAAATGCTATTGAAAGGCCATCAAGCAATGTGATATCTGAAATGTACAGTACTGATGTGTTTCTACAAAGTTTAATGAGTCTATCACAAAAGAAATGAGAATTTATTTTTTGCTTCTAAAAAGGGATATGGCATATGTTTATATGCCAAGGGACATGAAGATGCCACCAAGATAACAATAAATTTGTGAATTTTCTTGTGTATAGCATTGCTTGTCAATAATGGTGTGGATTAATTTGAATTTTCAAGGAACAAAGCAGCCTGTTAGTTCTATAAGTCCACACCTGATGAAGTTTTTCATGGCTAAAACATATTGTACATTGTGAAGCGTTAATGTGCTTATTGTGACGTCTTTTGGCTGAATAAGCATCCTTTTATTGTTATCTTTGTGGCGTCTTTGTGTCCCTTGGCACTTGTTCAATATCTTGGTGGTTTTTAGTGCCTTGGCTGAACATTTTGGATTTATATGTTTAGATGCCTTTAAATAAATGGCATATATACTCTCATTGTTTTCCATACTTATATCATATGGTCTGTTTCCTCTAGTCTACTGTGCTGAAATAAAGCTGTTAATGTGTGATGGGAAAGAGACAGTGATAAAGGGTGCATGACTTTTTGTACAGCTATGCAAAAAATGTGGTCTAGTTCTGGCTGAGGATAAGCAGGAAGGGCCAGCAATCATATTACAATGTCTGGGACTTGAAGAAGATGTGGAGGTGAGTATGTTTTGCTTCTTGTGGGAAAAAATAGAAAAATTAAGGGACAAGTTGAAGATTATGTTAAGTAAGGAGAAAGCTAAGCTAGGGTTAAGGAGGTAATGGAGGTGCTTAGATTGTTGAATTTCTTATGTGAGGCAGTAGGTCCTGGGTAAGCATTTATCAGATCCATAGCTAATTTGCTGCAAAGAAAGAGGTGCAGGCATCATTGTGTCAGGGTGTCCAAGTTGGTCAAGAAGGCATAGCCAATTGAGTGGATTTCCTTCACAATTTCCAATGGTATTTTCTTTTGGTAATGGGAATGGGACTCTGAGGAAATGCAGTTGTACACAGACAGCACAGGAAATCCTGGCATAAGAGAATGTTTCAGAGATGAATGGTTTGCTAAGAGGTGGCCATAGCAATGGCCTACAGATTGGAGGAAGGATATTACTTTCTTTGAACTTATTCATATTTTAGAGGACACAATAGTGTGAGAAGAGGAGGAGGGTGATGTTTCACTCTGACAGCTTAGCAGTGGTGCAAGTATTGGCCAATAGGTCAGGAAAGTCTCAGTTAGCACAAGGTTTTCTATGAAAACTGGTATTGCACTGACTAAAAATGAATTAATCCTTTTCACCTTAGCATAGCTCAGGTCATTCTAATGTATTTGTTTACAGTTTATCATGTTTTTAGTTCTGAAAGTTTTGAAAGTGGTTCCATGGATCTGGGAGGCTGGGCAGGGGTAGCAGACACAGGAGATCTCGAATAATGAGATCCTTGAGGGCATGGTAATCAAGGCACAGGGTCTCCTCTGGTCAGTCTATATGACACTGAGTGCAGGGAGAGTGACTTCAGTTTATCCTGTTAGCTAAGAGTTTTGAGACCAGAGACTCTTTTTGTTAGAGACTACTGTGGTCTTTTGAACATTTTGAAATGCACAGTGAGATGCATGCCAATAGGTGTATTATATTCTATAGTGAATCTAACTATGACAGAGCACAGGGGGACAGTAACTTCTCTGGTTTTGGATGAGATGCCATCAGTGATTAATTCTGATATATAGGTTCATAGGTTCATAGGTTGGTACTACGCTATCAGCCCTAGGGCCTATGCAAGCCTAGCCATAACAATTCTCTGATATTTCTTCCCACAATATTTACTTCTCTGGACCCCTGTCTAGCAGGGTGACTGACATGATCCCAGGGATGAATTTCCTATCTCCCATCCAATCATCAAGGTTCCTTTTGAAGAGGGCCAAGGAGGTGCTCTGCTTGACATGTATGGGCAGTCTATTCTAGAGTATGGGGAGTCTGTGGGTCAGGAACCTATCCCTCCAGCATGTTTTGTTCATTGTGATGACAAGGTTTAGATTCCCTGAAGCGTGTGGCTCTGAGGGATTGGGATTTTTTTAAGTGGAGCATGTCCAACAGCTCAGGGTTTGACATGGCCTTGTATGTTAAGCAGAGATCACGTCTGAGTAGACAATATGCCACAGAGTATAGCTGGAGTTTTTTTAGATGGTCAGCATATGGCATCTGCTTTAGGCCTGCGATTCTTTTAGTGAGGTATTTCTGTGGCCTTTCAAGCTGTTGCAGATGTCTTGTGAGGTACATACCAAACAGAGCATTATACTCTATAAAGGGTCTAATGAGGGATGAGTACAGTGGGATAATGACCTCCTTTTTTCTGGATGAAAAGACCTTAGTGATGAGGTGTGCCACATAGAAGGATTTCCTGACTGTTGTGGCGATGTGGTTATCGAAAGTGAGACCACTGTCCACCTGTGTCCCTAAGTCTCTCATCACACTTTCAATGTTTAGTGTCCTGCCACCTATGTGGTAATTCATGGGTACATGTTTTTTTCCAAAGGGGATAACTATACATTTCTTGTCATTAAGCTTGAGCCCATGGCTCTGGCACCAGGCATCCGTTTCTGTAAGGCCCTTTTGTAGAATATCCACAACATTTGGGGATTCAATAATGGCTCCCAGTTTTCAGTCATCTGCGAACTTTGTTAGCCAGAGTCCCTTAGTGTTGGCCTATACTTCAGAGAAGTAGACGCCAAACAAGAGTGGTTCCAGGACTGAACCCTGAGGTACTCCACTTGTCACTTGTCTGTAGCTGGAGCTGGATTTGGAGTCGGCTACTTTTACAGTCTGGGTTCTGTCAGTAAGCCAGTTGGCAACCCATCGAGTGACATAGGGATTTATGCCCAGCTTAGTAAGTTTATCTATGATTCCAGAGTAGGGGATGGTGTCAAATGCCTTGGCAAGGTCCAGATAGGCTGTGTGGACCGCCTTACCCTCATCCACAGCTCTGGAGACTGATTCAAAGAAGTCAATCAGATTCAGGAGACAAGATCGGCCCTTCACAAACCCAAACTGGGTGGGGTCATAGGTTCATAGGTTCATAGGTTCATACTAGGCTATCTGCCCTGGGGCAATTATAAACCTAGCCCGATTCTGTATGGCTTACGCCACCCCTTGATTTAAGTATACTGTGCCCTTTTTAAGGTTTAGTTTACTGTGCCTCTGACTAATAGTGAAACGGGAGTAATCCCTGGGACAAACCTAGGATCCCCCATCCACTTATCGAGATTCTGCTTGAAGAGATTCAGTGAGGTGCTCTGCCTCACATGAACTGGAATTCTATTCCAGAGTGAAGGGAGCCTCTGGGTTATGAACCTGTCCCTCCAGCAAGTTCTATTTATTTCTGTGCTGAGGTTCAAGTCCCTCGAGCGTGTGGCTCTAAGGGATTTAGATTTACTGAGGTGGAGCATGTCCATTAATTCTGGATTTGACATAGCTTTGTATGTCAGGCATAGATCGCCTCAAGTAGACGGTATGCAACTGAGTAGAGCTGGAGTTTTTTTAACCAAGCAGCATATGGCATCTGTTTGAGACCCTTGATCCTCTTGGTGAGATACTTTTGGGGTCTTTCTAATTGCTGCAGGTGTCGGGTAAGGTACATCCCAAAAGGGGCATTGTATTCTATGATGGGCCTGATGAGGGATGAATAAAGGGGCTCGATTACCTCTCTTGATCTAGATGTGAAACCCTTCGTGATGAGGTGGGCTATGTAGAAGGTCTTTCTAACCACTTTGGCAATGTGGTTTTCAAAGGAGAGATTGCTATCAACTTGGATCCCCAGGTCCCTAATAACTTTCTCTGTACTTAATGGGTTTCCGCCTATGTGGTAATTTGGGGGCACATTGTTTTTGCCAAAGGGTATGACTATACATTTTTTGGCATTTAGCTTTAAACCATGGCGCTGGCACCAGTTATCTGTCTCTGTGAGACCTTTTTGAAGGATGTTTGTGTCAGCTGGAGAGTTGATTATGGCACCCAGTTTGCAGTCGTCTGCGAACTTGGTGAGTCATAGTCCTCCCACGTTTGCCTGTACCTCGGAAAAGTATATACCAAACAAGAGTGGTCCCAGGACAGAACCCTGTGGGACACCACTTGTGACCAGTTTCGAGTATGACATGGCTCCAGCAACTTTCACTCTGTGGGTTCTATCTTTGAGCCAGTTTGCGACCCATCTTGTGACATAGGGGTTTATATTTAAGCTGGATAGCTTATCTATGATGCCCGAGTGGGGTATTGTGTCAAATGCCTTTGCAAGGTCCAGATAGGCTGTGTGGACTACCTTCCCTTCATCTATGGCTTTGGTGACTGTTTCAAAGAAGTCAACCAGGTTCAAAAGGCAGGATCTTCCCTTGACAAAGCCGAACTGGGTAGGATCTAGTGTCTGTAGGTCCCCAATGTCTTTGTTTATGAGCTCCATGATGATCCTCTCCATAGCCTTGCAGACTAAGCTAGTCAGGCTTATGGGGCGATAGTTTCCAGGATCCATAGAGGCTCCACCTTTGTGGAGTGGAACCACTGTTGCTGTACGCCATTCTGTGGTCACATATCCTGTAGTGAGGCTGAGATTGTATAGCTGTTTTATTTGAGGGATTGTTCATGTAGGACGCAACCTGGGACACCATCTGGTCCCATGGAAGCAGTGTTTTTTGCTTTGGAGAAGGCAGCCTTCACTTGAGCATCTGAGATGTTTGGGAGGCAGCCCTCTGCCGGGATAGATACTTGCTCTTTTGGGGGGGAGGGGGTGGAGAAGTTTGCACTGAACCTGTCTGCCAGGATATTGGCGATGTCTGTGGGTTCAGTGTATTTTTTGTCGTTTAGAATCAACCCAGAACAAGTCTGGGAGTTGCATCCCAGGTTTCTAACATAACTGAAAAAGCCTTATGATTGTCTTTGGTGTCCTGTGCAATTTTTCTCTCGAAGCTGGCCTTGGAGGATTTTATGAGGGATCGTAATTTTTTGCTAGTACTGATCAGAGATGCCTTCCCTATTAGGGATTTTGCTCTATCATGTAGTAGCTTCCTCCTTCTGTTGTACAGTTTATTTATGGCAGGGGTCCACCAGACTGGATGCCTGCCTTTGGATGATTTGGTCTTGGTTTTGTTTGGGATAGCATGATCCATGCATTCCTGGAGATGTCCGTAGAATGCATTTATATAGTATTCTGCAGTTTGGGCTGTAGTTTCCACTGGCCCTGGGGCCTTGAAGGATTCCACTTCGGTTTTGAGAAGTGAGAAGCTCGCTCTTGAGAAGTTTTTCACTGTTGTTTTCTAGGCTGGGGGTGGGGTCGGGATGTGGACATCCAGTGAAATTAATTTATGGTCTGATCTTACCAATGAGGGATACACTTCTGATGTGGAGCATAGAGTCCCCATGTTGGTAATGATCAGGTCTAGTATGTTGTCCCCTCTTGTGGGAGTGGTGTCTAGTTGTTCCATAGCATTTGAGTTTATAATTTCCAGGAATCTTTGGGCTAAGGTGCTGGGGCTTGAGTAGTGCATCCAGTCAATGTTTGGGTAGTTGAAGTCACCCAATATAATGGTGTTTGGAGAGATCTTCATGTTCTCCAATGTTTTCAGGAAAGCCAAATGGGATTCCAGACTTTGAGAGGGTGGTCTGTAGGATGCTATAAACTGAAAAGCAGTCTTGCCCACTGTTAGTTGCACATGGATGGTCTCCGATACTTCGTGCAATGCCACTAACCTGGAGGTGTGGATATCCTTGATAAATATGGAAACTCCCCCTCCTCTTGTGGTTCGGTCCGGGTTTTGGGGCCGAAAAGCATGATATGAGGTATAGCCTGGTAGTGCTGGGGTGCTCTCTGGAGCCTTGAACCAGGTTTCTGCCACTGCACAGATATCGATGTTCTCCATACTGAGGGGAGCTTCGAGTGCGTGCATCTTGAGGTTAAGACTTCTGGCGTTTAGCAGCATTACCCTTAGTTTCTTGTTCCTTGTGCTGTCTATGGGGGTAGGTTTGACTTTTGAGCCTTGCCTAAAAAAGGCACTATGGGGGTGGCAAGAGCCTTTGCCAATATCCGAAAGACCAGTGGTGACAGGTGCAAGCCGTCCCTAGCGAAGCAATGTGGCTTGTCGAGCATGTCATCCCAGGCTGACAGACACTGGATCCCCTTTGAATGACACCAAAATTTTAGCCAATTGTTAAAATTGATCATTTTGTCTTTGTACTGTGGCATCATTCTAGGTGAGGGTAAGATGCTGCTCAAGGTCAGGGTCATACCAGCCTGGGCTACATGATCAGAGAGCTCCTTTTTTCTCTTTTCATGTAGTCCAGGGTGGTACATCTCAGGTCATTCACACCAGCATGTACAATGACTGAGTCATATTTGTATTTGCTTTGGAGTGACCTGAGTGCTTGCGTTATGTGTCGGATCCTAGCACCCGACAGGCAGCTCACTGTGACCTTCTCTTTATTCAGCCTGGTGAGCGGGACGTCAGTGTGTCTGACAATAGAGTCACCTATAACAAAAGTATCAGGTGTGTTATTCAGCCTTAAGGGCTGAGGCTGCTTGGCACACTGACTTTGTGGGTTATGTGTTGTGTGTGTTTTGTTTTGAGGTAGCATTTGCTTGGATGTCTGCTTTGGAGGTCTCTGTTGCTTAGGTAGATTTTTATTTAGAGCCTCCGAGTATGTTTTTGTGTATTTATGTGTTTGGTTCGCTGATGTGGTGGGACTCTGTGATACTGGAATTGTGTTGTGTGAGGTTACCTTCTCCTCCTGACTGGATACACCAGTTTTGAGATGAGAGAGGTCAGCCTCCAGTTTGGCTAAATAGTTGCATCTCTCACATATATTTGAACCTATTTGGAGGAGGAGAGGGTTGTCCGTGTACATGAGACAGTTGTAACATTGCCTCAAAAGTCCCAGATTCACCAGCTGGACTAGAGAGGAAACCACTGACTGACCTTTGGACATGCTAGAGTAATAGGGAAACTGAATTTAAGACAGACCAATAGAGGACAGGGTAATTGTAGAGAGTAGAAGAGTAAGTAGTGCTTATGGTTTAATAGTGCTAACTTGTAGGATTACTTAATTGGACCAGTGAACGGCCTTAGAATGAGAATATGGTGTTTAAATTGAGAGATAGAGCAGTTCTAAGGGAAAACGTGAAGAGCAGACTTTGTGGAGCCAGGAATAGTTTAAACCCAATAAGGCGGCGCTGCCCGTTGTTGCACTATGCACAAAAATGCGCAAAACTGTGCAAAAGAGGGTTTTAAGAGAGGAAGATGAAGGAGTTTTGGAATTGACCCAAAATGGCCAATAAAACTACAGTTTCAAGTCAGTAAAAAACTGACAGAAAAAACTTAGCAAATAAACAGAGGAAAAATACTTAAAGTCTCAAAAGTGGCTCCTTTCTTCTCTCAGCATTTTCTCCTCTTGGTGGGTGCTTCACCAACAGCCAACAAGCCTGAAAAGACACCAAAACCACGAGGCAACCAGGTTCTAAGAGAGGAAGATGAAGGAGTTTTGGAATTTACCCAAAATGGCCAATAAAACTACAGTTTCAAGTCAGTAACCACTCCCACAGGGGCAGGCAGGCTGCTCAATGTTTTTCACTGCCACTGATCAACAAAGAGACTTTCCTTTAGCCCAAGCAAAAAATGGCCTCACAGAAACTTACAAACAGTTCAAGAACAGCAAGCCTGTAACTGAACTTTAAATCTCAGAAAAGTGGGAAAAAAGCAAGATTTTTTTTTGTTTTTTTGTTTTTTCAGAGATAGCAGAGGTTAACAAGTATCAACAAGTTATAACAATGCAGTAAATGACCCCACACAAGAGTGCTAGGCCAAAGACAGATAAAATGCAAGTTTTGAGAAAAAAACGATTTTAAAAATAAGTGCAAACAGGAAATTCAGTAAACAGCTCTAGGTTGTGCTCTAAATACAGTTACTAATACAGAAATCAAATTTAACAAGCCAGAAAATGCCCAAAATAGGCGGCTATGCAGAAAAACTTAGCAAATAAACAGAGGAAAAATACTTAAAGTCTCAAAAGTGGCTCCTTTCTTCTATCAGCATTTTCTCCTCTTGGTGGGTGCTTCACCAACAGCCAACAAGCCTGAAAAGATGCCAAAACCACGAGGCAACCAGGTTTTAAGAGAGGAAGATGAAGGAGTTTTGGAATTGACCCAAAATGGCCAATAAAACTACAGTTTCAAGTCAGTAACCACTCCCACAGGGGCAGGTAGGCTGCTCAATGTTTTTCACTGCCACTGATCAACAGAGAGACTTTCCTTTAGCCCAAGCAAAAAATGGCCTCACAGAAACTTACAAACAGTTCAAGAACAGCAAGCCTGTAACTGAACTTTTTTAAATCTCAGAAAAGTGGGAAAAAAGCAAGATTTTTTTTTGTTTTTTTATTTTTTCAAGGATAGCAGAGGTTAACAAGTATCAACAAGTTATAACAGTGCAGTAAATGACCCCACACAAGAGTGCTAGGCCAAAGACAGATAAAATGCAAGTTTTGAGGAAAAAAACAATTTTAAAAATAAGTGCAAGAAAGAAATTCAGTAAACAGCTCTAGGTTGTGCTCTAAATACAGTTACTAATGCAGAAATAAAATTTAACAAGCCAGAAAATGCTCAAAATAGGTGGCTATGCAGAAAAAGTTAGCAAATAAACAGAGGAAAAATACTTAAAGTCTCAAAAGTGGCTCCTTTCTTCTCTCAGCGTTTTCTCCTCTTGGTGGGTGCTTCACCAACAGCCAACAAGCCTGAAAAGACACCAAAACCATGAGGCAACCAGGTTTTAAGAGAGGAAAATGAAGGAGTTTTGGAATTGACCAAAAATGGCAAATAAAACTACAGTTGCAAGTCAGTAACCACTCCCACAGGGGCAGGCAGGCTGCTCAATGTTTTTCACTGCCACTTATCAACAGAGAGACTTTCCTTTAGCCCAAGCAAAAAATGGCCTCACAGAAACTTACAAACAGTTCAAGAACAGCAAGCCTGTAACTGAACTTTTTTAAATCTGAGAAAAGTGGGAAAAAAGAAAGGTTTTTTGTTTTTTTGTTTTTTCAGAGATAGCAGAGGTTAACAAGTATCAACAAGTTATAACAGTGCAGTAAATGACCCCAAACAAGAGTGCTAGGCCAAAGACAGATAAAATGCAAGTTTTGAGAAAAAAACGATTTTAAAAATAAGTGCAAACAGGAAATTCAGTAAACAGCTCTAGGTTATGCTCTAAATACAGTTACTAATGCAGAAATCAAATTGTTTATAAGTTCCATGATAATGCGTTCCATGCCCTTGCAGATCAGGCTTGTCAGACTGATGGGACAGTAGTTCCCGGGATCCAAGGTGGATCCTCCCTTGTGGAGCGGGATAATTGTAAGCTGTGTGCCATTCAGTGGGCACGAAGCCTGAGGTGAGGCTATGATTAAACATGACACTTAGGTGAGGTGCCAGTTCATTTTGTAGTTCATGTAGTACACAGCCTGGGATGTCATCTGGTCCCATGGGTGCCATATTCTTAGCTTTGGAGAGTGCAGTTTCTACCTGTGTGGCCATGATTATTGGAATTTGGCAATCTTTTGGTATTGAGATGGGCCCTTTAGGGGGTGAGAGGGGGGTGAAGTTGGCACTAAATCGATCTGCCAGGATATTGGCAATATCCTTGGGATCAGTATATTTAATGCCATTCTGTTGTAGCTCATAGCAGATCTGAGCATTGTCATTTAGATTCTTGACATAACTATAGAATGCCTTGTGGTTGTCTTTGAAATCTTTGACAATTTTATTTTTGTAACTAGCTTTTGAGGATTTTATGAGGGATCTCAGCTTCTTATTGAGGCTGGTGAGGGAGTTTTTTGCATCCTGGGATTTTCCTCTTTTCTGCAACAGTTTCTTCCTTCTGTTGTATAGTTTGTTTGTAGCAGGGGACCACCAGATTGGCTTCCTTTTTTTGGAGAAGAGCATCTTGGTTCTATTTGGGATGGCACGATTCATGCACGAGTGGATGTGCTCGTACAGTGCCTTAGTGTAGGATTCTGCGGTCAAACTTCCAGATCCCATCTGTGTGGGTGTTGTGAAGTTTGTCACTTCTGACTTCAGTAGCATGAAGTTGGCTTTGGAGAAATTTTTTATGGAGGTTTCCTTACTGGGGGGTGGGGGTGGGATGTGGATGTCAAAGGTGATTTGCTTATGGCCAGACCTGACAAATGGTGAGCACTGGTGTGGAGCATCTATCTCCCATGTTGGTAATGACCAGGTCTAGGATATTGGAGCCCCTGGTGGGACAATGGATTGGTTGATCCAGGGCATTGGAATTTATGAATTCCAAGAACCATTGGGAAAAGGAGTTGGTACCAGAGTAGTTTTCCCAATTAATGGCAGAGTAGTTGAAATCACCCAGTATTAGGGTGTTTGGTTGTATGTTAATATTTTCCAGTATGTTTAGAAAGGTGTAGTGAGAATCTTGGGGCATTGTGGGGGATCTGTAGCAAGCTACAATTTGGATTGCAGTCTTACCTAGTGTTAGTTGCATCTAGAGAATTTCAGATGCATTGTGATGGGCAACTAGCCTGGAGGTGTGAATATCCTTGGTGAATATGAACACTCCTCCACCTTTAGTGTTTTGGTCTTGGTTTTGTGGCCGAAAAGTGTGGTAAGAATTGTAGCCTGGTATTGCAGGGGTGCTCTCTGGAGCCTTAAACCAGGTCTCAGTTACTGCACAGATATCGATGTTCTCCATTTTTAGGAGTGCCTCGAGAGAGTGCATTTTGAGGTTTAGACTTCTAGCACTGAGTAGCATTACCTTCAGATTTTGCATGCTTGTATCTGCTATGGTGGTGGTTTTATCCTTTGAACCTTGCCTAAAAAAGGCACTATAGGGGTGGCAAGAGGCCAGTAACCTGAATCCCAGGGGTGACAGGTCCAGACCATCTCTGGCAAAGCATCGTGGTTTGTTGATCATGTCTTCCCAGGCAGACAAATACTGGCTCCCCTTTGAATGACACCAGAAGCTTAGCCAGTTGTTGAAGTCAATCATTTTGTCCTTATACTGTGGTATCATTCTGGGCGAAGGCAGGATGCTACTCAGGGCTAGGGTCATACCTGCCTGGGTCACATGATCCAAGAGCTCTTCCATGTCTCTTTTCATGTAGTCCAGGGAGGTACATCTCAAGTCATTCACTCCAGCATGGACAATGACAGAGTTGTATTTGTAATTGTTGTGAAGTGACTTGAGTGCATGCGTTATGTGGTGGATCCTGGCACCCGACAGGCAGCTGACTGTAATTTTCTCCTTGTTCAGCCTGGTGAGTGGGACATCAGTGTGCCTGACTATAGAGTCACCTATGACTAAAGTGTTGGGTATATTGTCTTGCCTTAGGGGCTGTTGTTGGGTGGCACACTGGTGTTGTGAGCTATGTGTCACTTTGGTTGTGACTGGTGTTTGTTTGCGTTTCGGCTTTGGAGGTCCTTGTTGCTTGGGCAGGTTAATGTTAAGGGCCTCCGCATATGTGGGTTTAGTGTTGCTATGTGTGGGTGTTGATGGTGTGGGTTTTGAAGGGCTATGAGTTGCTTGAGGTGTAATGCAGGTGTTAACCTTCTCCTCTTGACTGTCTAACACAATCTTGGCCGGAGAGAGCTTTGCTTCCAGTTTGGCTATGTAAGTGCATCTCTCGCAGTGTTGGGTGGTAGGAGGAGAGGATTGTCTGTGTACATGAGGCAGTTGCTGCACTGCCCCAGTATGCCCAGATTCACCAGTTGGACAGGAGAAATCACCGGAAGCTGACCCTTGGACATGCCTGTTTAGCTGCTTTTTTGTAAAGTTTAAGAGCTGTTTTCCCTTACCTTTGCAAGGCACTTTGCAATTATAGGCTGTTTAGTGCCTATGATTAATTTCTCCTTATTGATAAGGAAAGCTGAGTGCTTGAATCAGTTTCAGGCTTCCTAGTGCTTTCCAGTAGGTTCTAGAGCAAGTGCTAGTCACAGGGGTTCAGATTTTAGTGCTACTACTGAGAAACCAGCTAGTTCTAAGGGAAAATTTGAAGAGCACACTTTATGGCACCTGGAATAGTTTAACTGTAGCCTCGCAGTGCTGCACGATGTGAAAAATGTGCAAACACATGCATTTTTAAGCCAGAAAGTTGAAAGGGATAGAAATCAGCCCAAAAACGCTAATAAAATTACAATTTCTGAGCTGGAAACCACTCCTCTAGTGTTAGATAGGCAGTACAATGCTCACCACTCCCACTGGTAAGCAGTAGGACTTCCCTCTACCACAGCAAGGTCTGGATAGCTCTGAGCACAGAAAATAAAGTCCTGAGACAAGCAAAGCCTGGGATATGGACTGGCTAGAAAAGGTGGGAAACGAGCAAACAAGATAATTTTTTTTTTGTTGAAACAGGCTAAACAATGCAATAATACAGTAAATAAACACAGAAAAGGCTAACACACTTGAGTGTGTAGTCCTAAACAGTAAATGCAATTAAAACTCTACAAAATTAGCAATTTACAACTTTTTAAATGAAGCAAGGCAAGTGCACAACTGAAAAATAGTTTAAGAGGCAGTAACACAGCAGAATAAGTAGCTAGTCTACATATACAGAAAAGTATATATATACAGAAAAGCAGCTAAAACACACAAACACTTCAGATGCAGTGCAACCTAAAGCACTTGAGTTGTAGCAATATTAAGGCAATTACAGTTATAATAAATGCTCTAAAATATACTCTATATTTCCAAATATTTGAGAAGCACAGTCAGAACACAAGGAGATTCAGGCAAAATTTTAATATAGAAGGACTTCCTGACTGTGGTCGCCCAGGTCACTGATGACAGACTCATTGGAGAGTGGGATGTTATTGATGCAGTAGGTGGTAGCAAATTGCTGTTTCCCAAAGGAGATGATACTGCATTTTTTAGTGTTTAGTTTGATCCCTTTTTTAATGGGCGGCCACGGTGGTGCAGTGGTTAGCATTGCCGCCTCACAGCAAGAGGTTCTCCGGTTCGATCCTCGGCTGGGGTGCCTTCTGTGCGGAGTCTGCATGTCCTCCTGTGGTCGCGTGGGTTTCCTCCGGGTGCTCCGGTTTCCTCCCACATCCCAAAGACATGCTGCAGGTGGATTGGACACTCTAAATTGGCCCTAGGTGTGCATGTGAGTGTGCCTTCTGTAGAAGGTTGGGCGCCGGGCTGGCAACTCGACACCGTAAAACTCCACTGCCATTCACTGTGCGGACAAGGTGATCCACTGTGGCAACCCCTAACCGGGAAAAAGAAGAAGAAGTTTGATCCCTTTTTAATGCACTATGTGTAAACAGGTCTATGTTATTTCATTGAATGCTCATTTGATTGAATCGTAAATGGTCAAACCCATTTGATCGAAAATATATTTGACTGAAAACTCATTTCACAGCAAAGTGCAGAAGCCTGTAGAAAGTTTGTGATGGTGTCAGGTTTACTATCAAAATTTGGAATGGCAGTTGTGCATTTATTCACAATGCTGATCCTAATAGACAAAAATGCACTCACTGTTTTATACAAAATCTCAGGAGTGATTACCACAATGTCCACATTCAAAACTCTGAACTTTCAGAATTGAAAGTCTCTGTTAGCAGTTACATTTTGAAGGGGGACAAGCTCCTTGCACCCCCCCCATGTGGGGGGGGGGCTGATCCCCCACACTCCCTGCATATTATATATACCAACTCCAAGATCACACTACAGTGAGGAAAATGTGAAATTTCCTGATCCCCACTGTACCACGATCTCCAGTCACAATGCCAAACTCATATTAACAAATGCAGCTTTACTTTTGTTATTATGGTTCATACTATTTCAAGTTCAGCATTGTGAACCTTGAGAATCAGGATTTGAACCACACAGCAGTCTCACAACCGCCATTTTGAATTTTGATAGTAAACCATGGTGTCATCTCTTATCATAGGATTTATTAGGGAACTGAATCTAGCAGAATATGTGTGAATTCCAGTGGTCAGTGTCATGTTGTATCCCTAGGTCTGCAGATGTTTGTGTTTGTGCTCTTGCACTGATTCACTGTGTGCGTTATTTTTTTCTTTTCTTCATGGTTGTGCAACCATAGAGTTACACTATATAAATAAGGGAGGGGGGCACAAAAACATTTTTATAGTATATTTGTTGTGAAGAAGGATGTCTAACAAATTAGTTTTCTGTCAAATGCATTATCAATCAAATGAATTTTCAGTCAAATGGGTTTCACCATTTGGGATTCAATTAAATGAACATTAAATCAAATGACATAGATCTCTGCTAACGTGATCATTCTGCTTGAAGGGAATTTATATCATTTATTGATTTAACAACTGTACCCAGCTTGCAAACATTAGTAAACTTAATCATCTAGACATCCCTTGGGGAATGTCACTTTGAACCTTTTCTTTAACTGAGGAAGCATCACAGACCCTGGCAGCATGAGTACTGTCCTTGTGCCAGATTGTGAACCATCTTACCATGTGGGGATCTATGTTTAAGTCTATTAGCTTGTTTGTAATCTCATCATGTAGTATGGAATCAAATGCTTTTTCTAGGTCCAGGAAGACACCATGAACAGTGTGACCATTGTCCATGGCCTGTGTGACCTTTTCAAAGAAGTAGCAAGACTCAGAAGACATGACCTGTCCTTAACAAATCTGAATTGCTGCAGGGTGAGCAGGATTAAATTCTTATTATCACACCTACACAGGTAAAAACTGTACTGTCCAAAGCCAAGGATACAGCTTCCATTGGACCTGATAAATACCCCTGGCTGTGTTCTACATGAATTACATAGTGAACTGGCACCACACCTGAGTACCCTGTTCAATCACAGCCTCGTTTCAGGCTTTGTCCCTACCAAATGTTGCACTGCTATGGTCATCCCACTCCACAAAGGTGGAGCGACTAAAGACCCTGGGAACTACTGCCCCATTAGTCTGAAGAGTCTGATATGTAAAGCTATGGAGCACATCATCATGGACCTTATAAATAAGGACATAGGGAATCTCCAAACTCTGGGCCCCATGCAGTTTGGGTTTGTGAAATGTAGATCATGCCTGCTCAACAAAATAGACTTCTTCAAGTCTGTCACCAGAGTTGTGGATGAGGACAAGGTAGTTCACACAGCCTACCTAGATTGTGCCAAGGCCATCAACACCATCCCTCACTCAGGAATCATAGATAGACTCACTAAACTAGGCATAAACCCCTATGTCATAAGATGCTTTGCCAAATGGCTCACTGATAGAACCCACACTGTGAAAGTAGCAGAATCCAAATGTGACTACCGACCAGTTGCAAGTGGTATCCAACAGGAATCGGTCCTAGATCCTCTCCTGTTTGGCATCTACTTCTCTGAAGTTCTAGTCAACACAAAGGGACTCTGGCTGACCAAGTTTGCAGATGATTGCAAAGTGGGAACCATTATTGATTCTCCAACTGATGTAGACATTCTACAAAAAGGCCTCACTTACACCAATAACTTGTGCCAGAACCATGGCCTTAAGCTCAATGCCAAAAAGTGTACTGTCATTCCCTTTGGGAAAAAATCGGTGCCCATGAACTACTACATAGACGGTAGTCCACTAAACAAAGAAGGTATGATAAGAGACCTGGGGACACAGGTCGACAGCAACATATCCTTTGATAACCACATTGTCACTGTAGTCAGAAAGTCTTTCTATGTGGCACATCTCATTACAAAAGGTTTCTCACACAGGAAGAAAGAGGTCATAATCCCTCTCTACTCGTCCCTCATTAGACTTATTATAGAATACAATGCCCCATTTGGAATGTACCTCACTAGACACTTACAACAACTGGAAAGGCCACAAACATACCTCACTAAGAGGATCTTAGGCCTTAGATACATGCCCTATATGGACAGACTCAAAAAACTCCAGCTATACTCTGTCTCTTATCACCTACTTAGAGGGTATCTCTGCTTGACCTACAAAGCCATGTTTCACCCAGAGCAGCTAGATATGCTACACCTAAAGAAATCCCAATCCCTCTGTGCCACACACTCCAGGGGCCTAAACCTCATTACCACAATAAACAAAACATGCTGGAGGGACAGGTTACTAACCCAGAGACTTCCCATACTCTGGAACAAACTTCCCATTCACATCAAGCAGAGCACTTTACTGGCCCTCTTTAAGAGAAATCCTGACGAGTGGATGGGCAATAGGAAGTTCACTCCGGGGATCACTTCAGTGGCCTTGCTTGACAGGGGCACTGGGAACTAACTTTGGGCGACATGATGCCAGGGAATCTTCCTGGGCTAGGCTTATATAGGCTCCAAGGCCATTAGCCTAGTACACACCTATGACCCCTATGAACCTATAATGTCCTAGTTTATGAGACCAGTATATATATATATATATATATATATATATATATATATATATATATATATATATATATCAGTATCTATATCTATCAATCTATATATATATATATATATATATATATATATATATATATATATATATATATATGGTTCTACCTCAAATCATCGACGTACCACATAATCAAATCCCATTTCATCAACACCACTTTATCAAATCTTCACTTCTTTGAACTCCCGGAGCAATGGCAATTCACCCAGGGTAAACAACCACTTGGTCACCATGGTGAACCTTGCCTTTTCCCCGCTGTAGTACACTCTCGGAGTTGGTATATTTAGTTATGGGGGGCATGGGGGGCAAAGCTCCCCACTTGGAGGGATATTTGTTTTGCTGTTTGTTGTTTTGTTCCTGGTGGTCGAGTGGTTGTTTACCATGGGTGAATTGCCATGATACCAGGGGTTCAAAGAAGTGAAGATTCAATAAAGTGGTGTCGATGAGATTTGATTATCTGGTACATCGACAATTTGAGGTAAATATATATATATATATATATATATATATATATATATATATATACATATATATATATATATATATATATATATATATATATATATATATATATATATATATATATATCAAATTCTTCCTACCCTATTTTTTAACATAAAACTAAGTTTATATGCCCACCAAAAAAGGGGACCACACTCCCACTTTGTGCCAGCAAACTACATCAACCATTAATCCAACCTCCCTATACCCAAAACCTAAGCCCTGTCCTACATTGAACTTCCCCAGCAACATCTTACTGTGTTTCTACAGTTAATTATTACTTTTTTTTACATCTGGATCTTACCAGCAAAAACATTGTAGTTTCCTGTTAAGCAATGAGGACTGAAGTCACTAAATAAACCATATATTTGAGTTTCAAATTTCATATCCTTCAAAAATGCATGCTTCGACAAATCCCTTACTCTACCAACTTTATAAGAGCAGTATTTAAAGTCTATCTCTATTTTTGAGTCTTTGATCCCTCATTAATTTAGGCTTTATACTGCTTTCTTAAGTTAAAATGTTGTAGGTATGCATGGCACCTTCCCATTGCTTTCAATAATTGCAACCTGCCCAGCAAAGCTAAATAATGGCAGAGACAAAGAACTGCATCGACTATACCACAGTTGTGATTCACTTCCACATTAAATGGACTGCACCTATCTACAGTCCCAACTTAACTCATTCTGCTCTCACTGAATAAAAAGTGTATTACTTGCATTTCCTTTTTTTATATAGAGAAGCCATTGCCTAGCAACCCTCGGCAATGGCCACATGATGTTATGATGTTGTGTCACACCATGACACATCCGGTGCCATGATTTAACTCCTAACCAAATAAAGTAGAGACAGGTGGCATTGAAATGTCTCCCAAGCACTGTATAGCAGCCTGATTAAGGGAAAAAGAGCTGCCTCATGGATACTGCTATTAGTGCAACAAAATCCTTTCAGTTTGTAGTCAATATACACCTAGAAAGGCATACTGATTGTAACCTAACTACCAGTGAGCCCATTCCCTACCTAACAGATTGCAAAAATCTGATTGTAACCTAACTACCAACGAAGCAATTCCCTACCTAACAGATTGCAAACTACCACAAAGTAGTAAGCTAAATAAAGGACATTATTATCATGACTTACCACCTCATTTGTCTTGAAAGTCATGCTCATGGCCACCTAATAAAAAGGGGGAGAGTTAACAGAGTCAGATTTAGTACTACCAAAACTATAGCTCTGCATCCTGTTCCCCTTCCCATCCTTTCTAACAACCAATAGCAGTTCTATATATAAAGCAAACTACAGCCAGCCAATAGCTGTTCTATATATAAACAGACAAAAAATACAGCCTTATACTTACACCGTATGGGCTCCACAATTAAGAAGTGACCTCCCAAGCTTACCTCCTGACAAAGAAGACTGTAAAAATCCCTAACACTCACCTCTTGTGAATGAAAATACCCAAACAAATGCCAGGAAACTACAGTCAGCTTAGTAACACCACTGTGACAACAACAATGATAGTGCCAAAGAGAAAACCCATCCCTTAGACCTGACCTTTTATAAACTTCCTCCCCCTCTCCTCCTACTTTGTGACCTCACCCCCCCTTCCCTTCTAACTTTCCTTCCTTAGCTACATTAAAGATACAGCCCAACAACAAATTAATCCGCCAAGCAAACTTCAGTTTATCATGTAGATTACCCCATCTGGGTGTGATGAGTATTCTAATTAGGGCTAATCTCATCATTTTTTCTGAATCACTCAATTTATGCAACAAGAAAACCTGATAAATATCCCGTTACGTTCTACACAATGATGTGCACATGCCTGATCACCTGTAGTGAGCAAAGTATACGCATGGAAACGTAAATAAAAATAAAATAAAAAAATTAAAAAATATATCACAACCAACAGATCAACCAGAAACCAAATTTAATAATAAACTAATAAAAAGACAAACGATTAAGTGCTTTCGCCATTAAAACTTTCTGGCTTCTTCAGAGTCGTCTCTTATTAGTTTATTATTAAATTTGGTTTCTGCTTGATCCGTTGGTTGTGATATATTTTTTTATTTTTGTTTACATTACACAGTTTGTCACTTTTTTGGCGGTTGTTCTTTCCTATATGCATGGAAAGCTCAGGTAACAGGGACTGTGAAATTGTCATGCTTATACCTCTCAAGTGTATCTCATGAGTAATGTTGCTCAAGTTTAGCACTTAAAGAGCCATGTTCCTCACACTTTCATGTCAAAAGGGTCTGTTACATATTCAAGTGCTAATTTATTTAACAGATATGCATGGTAAATTATAATGAATAACATGAATTCATCAAAACACCTTTTTATAATTCTAACATGACACATTTTATCCATGCTGTGAGATTTTTAGGTGGAATGGTTAGTAAGTTGTTAGTAAATGTTCTGCATGTTGCCCATTTTTCAACATTTTGATAGGTAGATGTTCCACAGATGGAAGGTTGAGACCAGTAGTCATGTAATATTTCACCATCTGAAGATAGAGTCACTGATTTATTCATTTACAGTCCTCAGCAAACAGAGGGACAGAGGACTGCTGTTTCACATCTTAAAGTGCCATTAGAACCGTAATAATACAGAACTTATATTTTATTATTTTGCCATCGATTGCACAAATGAGATGCTTGTTGCATTGGAACAGTTGCTGTATGAAACATGATCATAAAAACAAAGCTGTTGAGTTGGTGTTTGACATAGTCTCTAAAGTACTGGACTACCCATTTATTACAACAACTTGCTAGGTGAAGATACCATATACAGATAATAATATATATGCATAGCTTATAATCTGGATCCCCAACTCTACTACTTCCCAAACTCAAGGTGACTATTTTGTTACAGGACCTAAACCAGGACAGTTAAGCTGCAGTCTGTTTATAGGCCTACAGCCCTACACTAATCCCTGCACCCTACATGTGGAACATGCCTTGCCAAAAAAAACAACATTTTTTGAAAAGCAGACCAAAAATATGTGGCCAAAATCTGGACATTCTGTGAAAATCTGTACAGTTGAGAGGTATGAGTGCTTGCAAGCTTACCTCTACAGAGATGCAGACAGCAACACAAGAATGGAACATTTTCTTGTCTTTAAAATTGCATGAAAGCAAAAAGGAAGAACAAGACATCTGTGCGACAATGCATGCACAGACATGACATGACAGGTGTGTGCGACTGGGCTGTTCTTAAAGAAGAATGCCCTTAAAAACAAAAACAGTATTGTTTTTACAGTATGTCAGGATCATTCAGACTAAACAGTCAAAACTGGGACATTTCCGCAGCCTGAAGACAACATTTGGGATTCCGTGAGACAGACTTTCAAACCTGGACTGTCCTGAAAAAAAAATGGGATGGTTGGTCACCTTGCCCAAACTATCACAGCTATAGTTCAGACATATGTATATGTCATGCACTGGGAGATTGCAAGAAAATCTAAATAAGAATCAAAGTGAAATGTAAGAATATTCTTGTTTAGCAGCATCTCTGTCATCTATATGGACTAATGAAATTGGCCTCAGTTGAAGAAAAAAGAAAATAATTTCCATAGCTGCCATGTACTCTTTCACACATGTCAATGAGGAGGAGCTTTGGTTTCATATATGTGGCCTGATCATCCAGCAATACCATGTCCTTTCAGCATGTGGTTTGCATACTTTGTAAAAGTGTAAAAATAATCATATCTTGTACCTTGCATTGATTGGCACACAAAGCAGTTGTGATAGGTTCATAAGAGATTACTAGGTTAATGGCTCAAGAGCACTTACAAGTCTAGCCATTTTTACTTAGATCTTACCCAGTTTTCTGTCTGTAGGGGAAAGGTAACAAGGTCAGCAAGTAAGGTTTTGGCAATTTGTAAAGACTGCCTCTGTCCAAAAGGGACATGGGTGCCACCCCAGGAATGATGTAGTTTCCAACCATTGGTCCAGATTGCACTTGAAGATGGGCAGGGAAGGGCTCTGCTTCACATAAATAGGAAGCCTATTACAGAGGAGGGACAATCTCTGGAATAAATGTCGGTCTCTCTAGCATGATCTATTTATGCCTAAGATCAGATTTAAATCCTTGGGGCAGGTAACCCTCGTGCAGTTAGTTTTGTAAGTATGAAAATTTCCATTAGGGCTGGGGCATAGACTGCCTTGTAGGTCAGGCATAGATCACCCCTCAGTAATTGGTAGGAAACTTAATATAGTGATAAGGCTTTTAATCAGTCTACATATGACATGTTGGTTATACCCTTTATTTTTTTGGTGAGAAATCTCTGAGGACACACCAACTGTTACAGGTGCCTGGTGAAGTACATGCCAAAGGGTGCATTGTGCTCAGTTATTGGTCTAGTGAGGGTCAAGTACAGTGGAACTAACATCCTTAGATCTGAATTCCATGCCCTTACTTATAAGCTGAACCATATAGAAGAATTTCTTCACCATTGTGGATACATGGTTACCAAAGATCAGATTACTGTCTATCTGAGTACCCAGATCTCTCACCACTGTGCCACTTTTGGAGGGGTGCTATTAATATTGTAATTTGCAGGAATATTTGATTTTCAAAAGGATATTATTACACATTTAAACCAAAAAAAGGCACAGAGAACTCGGCTGCAGGACAAAACTTCACTTTATTTCAACGAAACACAAATAATAATGCTGTGTAACCAGTTCCTCTTACGTTTTCACCTACAACTACTTCATCAGATAAAGGTTTGTTTATCTGATTAAGTAGTTGTAGATTAAAACGTAAGGGGAACTGGTTATACAGCATTATTATTTGTGTTTCGTTGGAATAAAGTGAAGTTTTGTCCTGCAGCCGAGTTCTCTGTGCCTTTTTTTCGGTTTACTGGTATATTTTGATAGGCACTGAGACCATCGTTTTGTTTACACATTATTACACATTTCTTCACATTTAGTTTGAGGCAAAGACTCTAACACCAATCATTAGTCTGCATCAGACCTTTCTGTAGGATATCACATTGTTTGAGGAGTCAATGATTGCCCCCAACTTGCAGTCATCAGCAAACTTGGTCAGTCAAAGTGCATCTACATTTTCCTTGACACCCGAGAAGTATACCCCAAACAGGAGGGGACCTAGCACTGAGCCCTGTGGTACTCCACTGGTGACTGACCTCTTGCTGGATGTGGATTCCTCCACTGTAATAATGTATCCTATCTATGAGGTATTTGGGTATCCATCTGGTAACATAGAGGTTTAGCCCCACTTTTGTGATTTTATCTGTAATGTATAAGTGGGGGTATTGTTTTAATGCCTTGGCCAGGTCAAGCTATATGGTATGCATTGTCTTATCCACTTTCTAGGTCTTGGTGACCTTCTCAAAGAAGTCAACCACACTGAACAGGCAGGACCTGCCCTTGGCGAAGCAGAACTGGGTTGGATCTAGAGTCTGGAGATTTTGTATGTCATTGTTAATCAGGTCCAAGTTTATCCTTTCCACAGCCTTGCATATTAGGCTAATCAAACTTATGGGTCATTAGTTTGCTGGGTCCATTGATGGTTCCCCCCTTGTGCAGAGGGATGACTGTTACTGTCTTCCACTCTACTGGGACAAAGCCTGGTTGGAGACCCTGGTTAAATAGCAATCCACATGAGTCCAATAGGTCATGTTTCAAGCTATTTAATATGCACCCTGGGATGCCATCAGAGACCATTAATGTTGTGTTTCTAGTTTTAGAGAGTGCAGTGATGACTTGTTCTTTTGTGCAACAGGCAAAGGAATGGTAGGGGATATTTCATAGGGAGTGACAGGAGAAGACAAAGGGTGAAATATGAGCTGAATTTATTGGCCAGCAGGTTTCCAATTTCTTCTAGCTGAGTATAG
>NC_056745.1:861471869-861624369 GCF_019279795.1 Protopterus annectens
TCGATTCTCAGCTAGAGCATCTTCTGTCTGGAGACATGCATGAATGGGCATACCTTCATTGAAGGTTGTGCGTCAGGGCTGGTAACTCAGCATGTAAAAATCAACTACCAATCATTAGTGGACCGGAGTTCCACTGTGGCGACCCCTAACCAGGAAAAGCTGAAATACACAACAACATATGTTTTGTAAAGTATATATACATTTGTATACAATGAAAAGTTCTTCTAAACATTAGTGATGAGGAAGCCCGGTTTACTCAGCTAATAGAAGTGAATGAGGCTACATTTCATTTCAGGTGGCACTTTAAATACTTCTCTTTTGTTTGCAGAAACTGTACTTTCTTAGGTAGAGAAATATGGAAGTATGTGACACATCAGTGCAGGTCTGTAAAGTTTAGCTAGTGCATTATAACTATATATTCTGCAAACCCTTTACTGCCTTCTCCTTTCTTTTATGTTCATGTACTTCAGCACAGGCTGACAGCAATGAGTCTTCTTTCTTTTTCTCCCAGCAGTTTTGTTTGGCTTTATTTCCTGAAGTATTAGTTTCTTTTTTGCTTATGATCTAAAACAAGTGGAATTACCAACAAGTATTTGCATAGCAGAACTCTAAAGCTGCTTTAGAGATGAATCACTTTTGTGCTGATACTTTATATCGTTGACAGCTACTTTTGAAGGCATTCATTCCAAACTTGGCTTGCATTATATTATCTTGGACAGAAAATGCATTCCTTTGCTATTTCAACGATTAAAGGAGAATAAAATAGAATAATGTAATTATTTGCCAGATACCATTAGAAAGTTAAGTTTGCAATGAGAAAAAAAAAAAAACACTTTTCTATTGTACATACTGGATGTCAGTTATGGTATTGAGAATATTTCCATTTGTCTTATGGGTATCAATTCTGACATAACTCAACTGTGAATAAAACAAACAGTACTATCAAAGGTATTAGGGACACTTATGCTTAAACATGGAAGTGCTCCAATGTCTCTGTGAGATTTAAGGATTTCTCTGTCAATGTAGCCTCAGTTAGATGGAAATTTCTCCACATTCACCACTGTGTGAAATAGAAAACATAATACAGCTAAGGAAAAAAGTCAATAGCAATGCGTCTCTATGACACGTTAAAGTGAATAGTTAGTCACTGAAGAACTTGTTCTCCTCTCTGTCACATTCCTTTCTGTAAACAAACTGGGTCAGATTCAGTAAAGCTCATAGAATCTGGCGCATTACCCTGATAGCACTGCACAATTTACAGACAACATTGTAATATGCTAATGTATGACATTTTAATATGCTAATGTATGACAAAAAACTCTGAATAACTCAGCACACAATGGAGTACCATAGTTCCAATGGCACACTATGGAAATGTGCAAGCAATCCGTAGTTATAAGAAATGGCTGTCAAATAACATTGTGCAGTATCAAACAAATGGAAAGATGATCACAAATCAACAATCTGTTGTTTAGAAAGATAAAATATATACAGTATGGTTATGGGCGACTAGGAAATGTTACTGACTATGGAGTGATAACCAAAAAAAACACACATGCATTAAAAATGCTAAGCATTCCAAAGTCATTTGCATGACAAGCATAACAGAAATTTTCAGGAGTATACACAGAAACATCTTAGACAATCCCAGATATTTCCATATGCCATCCACTAACTTATAATGCATGCTTCAAAGCTGCAAGGCTATTTGCAATAAATATATATTGACATCACTCATTGCATTAAACTCAGAGACAACTATCGATATCTACATAATACATGTAGCATTAAAAGAATATCAGCTTGGATTTATGGATTCTATCAATTTCCTGCTAAAAAAAATTAAAGGTAAAGAACAATCACGGCCACATCGTCATAGCTAACAGTTGCTAACAATGACTTTGGGACCTGTATGGGGAACACAAATAGTACACTCAACCTAGGAAAGTGGGGGATAGAAAGAAGGTGTGGGTTATGGGTGAAGAAGAGAGACAAACAAGAGGGATATTGGAACAGGAAAATCTGAGGGAAAGTCAAAGGGTCATGAGCAATATTTTTTGGTGGAAATGAGCCCTGAAATTTTTTTTCAGAATATAAGGAAAGGTAAATATAGGGAGAAAGGAGGTGAAGGTAAGCACAGCAGGTATACCCTTAAAACAAATAGCACAACACAAGACAGATGAAGGCTGGGAAAAAAAAACAGTATGGATAGGTATGTTACAGGCAGCACACTGTACAACATGGGCAATGGAAAGCTGTCAGACAGGATCAGATACATACCAGCCATGGTGAAATGCAGAAAAACATATCTATCTATGCAATATCACATTAGCACATGTTTCAAACTGTGTGACAGTCATACCTGAATGTATGTCGTAGGGTAATAAATTAGGATCACATTACAAACTGGATGACTAAATACATATTCAAATAGTCCATCAGCAGTGCATGTGTTAGCCAAGCAGGATGATCAAATGCAGGTCAAGCAATGGTAAATAACTACAGAGAACAGAACCAAACCTATGACCATGCATGTGAAAGGTAAACATCCAAGCACAGTGCCAAACAGAAGTACTGCAGAAGATCAGCAAATACTGTTACACACACAAGTAGCTGTACACAACCAAAACAAATGTGTAATGAAATGAGTGTGTGTTACATACACATATGCTATGTCAAAGGCAACACACAGGTGTACATGTGTATGTATGTGTGTCAATGCTATAAATGGGATGTACATAAAGTCAGAGTCAATAGATATGCATACACCAATGACGTGTAATAATATGTTAAAATATGTAACAGTACAGAATAATGAATATAGCATGTTGTGAAAATGGATGTGAAAAAAACTACATGGGCAACACACAATCACAATGAGAACAAGGATGTATTGCAGGCATTAGCCAGCAACTTGTGTACACATGTAAAATTGTAAAATGGCCATACAGTTGTCACATGTTCACTGTGTCAAATTAATAAATGGCAATGGACATTAATTAGTTTTGACTAAGGCAAACATACCTGCAATAAATACTAGGGACATTTAAGGTGGGAGGGAGGTGGACAACCTGGGACCACATCATGTTAAAGCAGGACACAGTAAGTTGACAATGCAGATGCATGTGTAAAGCATACAGGGTGTTGTAAAAGACACACAGACATACATTTAAACAAATGGAAAATGTATGTCAAATGGCCAATTGGACTGCAGATGTCCACAAAACTGGATATGTATAATACACATATACACAGTAATGTGCAAACATGTCACAACAACTTGCGTTCACCTACACATATACTGTCATGCAAATCTCAAATAAAGAAACACATGTGTATGTCAACCACATTGCTCATTACAGAGCAGAGAACACCCCTATGACCATCATTACAACACATTAGTGGTAAATCACTGAATGCTTACTTGTCAAAAGTACATTTCTGTGTGAGTATGTATATCACTTATAGGTTCATAGGTTCATAGGTTGGTACTGGGCTATCTGCCCGAAGGCATATATTAGCCCAGCCACATTGTGTGGTATTCACTGCCCCTTTAGTAGTTCCCTAGACCCTTGTACTAGCAGCTAGTACCCTTGGCCCCTATCTAGTAGTGCTGTTGGTGTGATACCTGGTGTGAACTTTCTGTTACCCATCCACTCATCAAGGTTCCTCTTGAAGAGTGATAGTGAGGGGCTCTGTCTTATGTAGATCGGGACCCTGTTCCATAGTAAGGGAAGTCTCTGCGAAGGGAATCTATCCCTCCAGCATGTTCTATTCATTGTTGTGTTGAGGTTTATATCCCTAGAGCGTGTAGCTCGAGTAGATTTGGTTTTGCTAAGATGGAGGATGTTCAACAATTCTGGGTTGGACATGGCTCTGTACGTTAGACAGAGATCGCCTCTGAGAAAGTGGTATGCAACAGAGAACAGTCTTAGCTTTTTCAATCGCGCTGCATAGGGCAACTGTTTGAGGCCAGTAATCTTCTTGGTTACGTACATTTGTGGTCTCTCCAGCTGCTGGAGATGTCTAGCCAGGTACATTCCAATTGGTACATTGTACTCAATAATGGGTCTGATGAGGGAAGAGTAGAGGGGCACCATTACATCCTTAGATCTTGATGCGAACCCTTTCATGATCAGATGGGTCAAATAGATGGATTTTCTAACCACTTTGGCAACATGGTTATCAAAGGAAAGCTGACTATCTACTTGGGTCCCTAGATCCCTTATTTATTCTTCAGATTTCAGGGGATTACCTCCTATGTTGTAGTTTGTGGGTACTCTATTTTTTCCAAAGGGGATTACTATGCATTTTTTTGCATTTAGCTTGAGGCCATGGCTTTGACACCATGCATCAGTCTCATTTAGGCCCTTCTGGAGGATCTCCTTGTCGGCCAGAGACTCTATTATAGTGCCCAGTTTGCAGTCGTCCGCAAACTTAGTCAGCCACAGCCCTTCCATGCTTGCCTGTACTTCTGAGAAGTATATGCCAAACAGGAGGGTCCCCAGGACAGAGCCCTGAGGCACACCACTCATTACTATTCTGGATTCGGACATAGATCCTGCTACTCTTACTTTATGGGATCTGTCTGAGAGCCAGTTTGCGATCCATCTTGTGACGTAAGGGTTTATGCCCGGACTGGTGAGCTTATCAATAATACCTGAATGGGGAATGGTGTCAAATGCTTCAGCAAGGTCAAGGTAAGCTGTGTGTACCTCCTTTTCCTTATCTATAGCCTGAGTAACTGTCTCAAAGAAATCCATCAGATTCAGGAGGCATGATCTGCCCTTGATGAAGCCAAACTGTGTGGGGTCCAGCGACTGGAGGTTCCCAATCTCTCCATTTATGAGTTCCATAATGATTTGCTCCATAGCCTTACAGATCAGACTAGTCAGGCTTATTGGTCGGTAGTTCCCAGGGTCGATTGTGGCCCCACCCTTGTGTAGCGAGACCACTACTGCCGTGCGCCATTCTATGGGCACATATCCTGTGGAGAGGCTGAGACTGAACAGGGTATTAAGATGTGGGGTTAATTCCTTTTGGAGCTCCCGTATGACACAGCCTGGGACACCATCTGGTCCCATGGAAGCAGTGTTTTTAGCTTTAGATAGAGCCTTGTTAACCAATGTATCAGTAATAATTGGACTTACACAATCCCATAGAATGGTAATAGGCCTTGTAGGTGGTGAGGGGGGGGGGGGAATTTGCAATGAACCTGTCAGCCAAGATGTTGGCAATGTCAGAAGGGTCAGTGTATTTTGTTCCATTTTGTACTAGCTCAGAACAGACCTGAGCATTGCCATTTAGGTTTTTGACGTAGCCATAGAAGGCCTTATGGTTATCCTTGGCATCCTTGGCAACTTTCTTTTCAAAATTAGCTTTAGTTGACTTGATGAGGGCCCTCAATTTTTTACTAATGCTGATCAGGGATGATTTTTCTACTTGAGATTTGGCCTTTTTTTGTATAAGTCTCCTCCTTTTATTGTAAAGTTTGCTTATGGCCGGGGTCCACCAGACTAATTTGTACACAAACACATACAATCATAATGTGCACAATGCACAACTATTTAAGGAAGGTGTACACCAATGGCACTACATCATGGGTGTGGAAATTATATACATCCTCATCATCATCATCATAGTCAGCCCCCTTTTTTTCCCATTTACTACATGGGGCTAGGGTATCATGTTAACTATCGTCATCTCCCTCAATTCAATGCCACACTCATGCCTTCTTCGACACTTATGCCTTTCACAGATCTTCTTTCACACAATCCAATCCTGTCTATGCTGGATGCCCTCATTTCCTCTTACCTTTTTCCTGGCTGTTCCAAATCTTCTTTACTAGATTGTGTTCTGCTTTTCTGCACATGTGTATGAACCACCACAATCTGTTCTTTTTGATCTTTTCTGCAATTGGAGTTACTTTGACTTCTGCTCTGATGTCCTCCTGTCACCCTTCTCAGGCACTTCATTTCCATCACCTCTAGCTTCCTTATCTGCTCTGCTTTTACTGCCCAGATTTCTGTACCATATAGTATTACTGGTCTCACCACTGTCTTGTACTCCTTACATTTCAGCTTCTTTGGCATTCTTCTGTTATAGACTACACCTGACACTCTATGCCAGTTAGCTGCAGCCCCTCTGATTCTAGCTTTGACCTCTTCATTCAGACTTCTCTTCTCCTCAACCACCTGTCCCAGATACTTGAAGCTATTTGCCTGTTCTACTATCTTCCTTTCTATATCAATTCTCAGCTTCTTCTGATTTCCCCAGTTTGCTGACAATACTGCTCTCTTATCTGTGCTTAGTTTCACCCCATGTGCCTTAAGTTTTCATTCCATTCCCCTATCCTTTGCTGAAGTTCTTGCACAGAATCTGCCAGTAATTCCACATTGTCTGCAAACAGCAACTTTGTTGATCTGTCCCCTCCAACATCTGCATACAGCAACTCTGTTGATCTGTCCCCTCCAACCCATATGCTAATGTAGTCCATCACCAATATGAACAGCAGTGGGCTCAGAGCTGGACCCTGGTGCACACTGACTCCCACAGGGACATCCTCTGTGAGGCAGAACACTGTTTGTACTTGAGTCACAGGGTCGTTGTACATAGCCTGCACTAATTCTACCAATGTTTCTGGGCTTTGAACCACCACAGTACTGCTCAAATCAGCTTTCTTGGACCTTGTTATATGTTTTCTCCAAGTCTAGAAATGCCCATATGGACACTTTCCTCATCTCTAGCTTCTTCCCAACTATCTTTCTCATTGCAAACATCAGGTCAGTTGTACCACATCCTGATCTGAATACGAGCTGCTCATTTCCCATCTCACTTTCTACTACTCTGCATATCCATTTATCAAACACCCCCTCCAGAGCTTTCATGCAATTTGATAGGAGTGTGATGCCTCTGTACTGTCCACAGCTGTGGATGCCCCCTTTGTTCTTGTACACTGGCATGAGTATGCTTATTTTCCAGTCATCTAGGATATGTCTTTCTCTCCACACTGCTTGAGGAGCCATTTCTCCCCTATCTCACCCAGCATCTTTATCATATCTGCTGTGATCTAAGCCTGCTGCTTTCCCTGACTTCATTTTCCTTAGTGCTATCCTTACTTCTTCTAGGGTGGGTCCTCTTCTCTCATTGTAGACTGTTTCTGGGGCAGTACAGCTTTTGTGGGTTTTTTTCATTCAGAAGCTGCTGGGCATGCACCATCCATCTGCCTTTGATGTCCTGTGGATTGAGGAGCAGTTTGTTGCTTCCATCCCTTATGAAGGGTGTCTAACTATCTTCTTTATCTTTCTGTCTTTGTCTTGCAACCTGGTATAGATTCTTTGTTCTACCTACTGAGTCACTTTCCAGAAGCTGGTAGAGTGTCCATATTGCCCTATTCTTTGCTATTGCAACTCCTTTCTTAGCTTCTTTGTTAGCCAACCAGTATTCCTCCAAACTTGGTTAGTCTTTTCTATCTCCCACTTTTTCCTGCATTCCTTCTTTCTTTTGATGAATTCTTGTACTTCTGCATTCTACTACCAGCTTTCCTTACGTACCTTATTTTCATATCTGACTCAGTTGTTTTGTAGTCTTCATGCATGCTGTTTTGAAGTGCTGCCATTCTTCTTCAACTCCGCCTAGTTTTTTCTTGGGGTGCTAGAGCCCTGAGTAATTCCTTGAACTGTTGTGCTTTCGCTCCAGTCAACTTCCAGGTCTTCAGCCTGGTCTCTGTTGACCTTTGAACCTTCTCTGATGACTGCTTGCAGCTGATTGTGGCAACCAGTGCTTTATGCTTTGGGCCAAGGGCCAACTGTTTCACTTGGGATGACTTTGCAATCATTGATTCTACCCCAGTCCTCTTTCCTTACTAGGAGGAAGTTTACCTGAGTTGCATGTTGGCTACTCTTGTATGTGATCATGTGACTATCTCTCATTATGAACTGTGCATTGGCTACTATCAAGCCATTTGCTAGACAGAAATCTAGAATGATCTCTCCTTCTTTATTCCTGTTGCCCCATCCATTGCAGTCCTCATATCATGTTCTGTTCTGTCTTGATATGTGCATTCAAGTCACCCACTATCAACACTAATTCCTGTTGCTTTATTTAGTAGGTCCTGCAACTGCTGTCTGAATACACTCTTTTCTATGACAACCCTGCTGTGGGGCATAAGCTACCATTACACTGGAGCCTGATTGCTAGGAGTCTGTCCCTGATTCTGATGATATCCCTCACTGCCTTCTGAAGCCTTGCTCTCACCACAAATTCCCACACCATTTTTAGCCTGTCCCCTTCCTGAGTAGTAAACTCTGAATCCCAGGCTAAGTGGTTTCACTGCACTGCCCTTCCATCTTGTCTCTTAGATACATAGTGTGTCCAGCCTGCTCCATATCATCCACTTCCAAGCTGCATCCTATCAGTGAAGAATAACAATTCTTAGTTCATGTTTGGTAGGTTGATTGGTTTTACTTCCAGCTTTCACTCAACAGAGCCATCCCAGGTAACTTGGACAACTAGAGACTGGGCACCCAGGCTGGGCAATTGGACACCAGCTGGCCAGTAACTTATTGGCTGCTGGGCTTTATGGCAGGTGCAGCCTGGCCAAATGGAACACATACACCCCTCTCACTGTTAGCATGCTTCCACTGGCATAGTAGCATGGGTCCCCTGGTGCAGATTGGAGTATGCCAAGTGGCAATATTAGTCAACATGACCAAATCACCTAGAGCCATATTTTACACCATTGAATGACTAACCCTGACACAGCACCCAGTCTGTAATCTGTGTTCTCCTGTCTTGAAGACACTGCACACCACAGTAGATGCCCAAAGCAGTTAGTCTGTACTACTCTTCCCCCTATAGGCCACCATGTAGAGTCAGTGCTGCTGTCCACAGCTCCATTCATTGGTGAGTTTGAGATGGAAACATTCAGCATGTTTTTCAGAGGTGGGAAGAACCCCACAGAGACACAGAGAGAACATGCAAACTCCAAGCAGCATTGGTCAGAGGTCAGGATCAAACCCTGCTCACATGCATGGGAGGTGAAGACCCCAGACCCCAACCATTATGGCAACAATATTTACCCAATATTTTGATACACACAAATGATACATACAGCAAACATGCTGTAATGTACTGTGAAAAAATGTGTAATCTCTAACATTGTGCACAAATTAATATTATCCTGCTGTTTGATGCAGTCAGATAAGAAATACTGCACATAGACGGGGTAGATCTGCATCTGATCTCACATGGCATCAGTATTGCCAAACCATAACACAACACCATATCATGAGAGTGGGACATCATGATAACTGTCATCCTAAACCATGTGGAATGACATGTCTGTTTGCTGCACATACATGGTGCCTGAGGCAGGTGCAGTGCCAATGTTAAACTGAAGACTATGCCACATTGTCTACAAACAGCAGTTCTATCACTGTCACCACTCATGCCTATTCACTCTATAAATAGTCAGGCTATGCACAACAGACCAATCATCAGAAAGCATAGCAAGACATACAGGTGTTCCGACCCATGCATCATAAGCAATAGTCACAACACGTTCACTTGTATATAAAGCATTCATCTTAAAACCTGTGTGTCAGATACACACACCAAACTATAATTTAGGTTGTGGATGTTTTGTTAAAACATTTGTGCTGACAAAATGGATCCAAAATGCAAAACACATCAATATTATAAGTTTTTTACACAGTTGTAATGACAGCTACCTTTTGCTGATTTCACTTCCATTACTGATATGTGAGGGGTATTCCTGCATATAAACAATAAACATGTAATTTTGAAAAATACAGATTCGAAAACAATGGAATATGCATCTCAGTTTAATTATTTATTTATTTGACATTTATTAACCGGGTTGGTCCAGCTAAACCAGAGGCCCATTTTCAGTGGGGACCTGAGGAGAAAAGCTCCAGTGATTAATTAAGGTTTATAAAAACATACAGATTTATAATAAGCAGTACATTTAGAGTTTTACATAATAATCCGTAGTAAAACACATGCAGTAAAGAAGTTACAGTAGTATAATTCTATACAGAAACTAAAAATAGTTTTTTCATGAATCATACAAGAAAAAAAGAAAGAGATTTTATACTTATGGAAAAAAAAGAATTTTTTAGAATGGTAAGTGGTATATATTTGCAGTACTTGTGAATAAAATGACATTTTAGGTAGTTTGTGATAGATATTTACAAATAAGAAAGCATTAGCGATAAACATTTACAAATAAGTCAAAGTGAGTATTAGTAAGGGGTAAAGAGAGATTGAAGTTAATATAGACAAGACAGGAAAAAATGAAGATGAGAGAAATAGTGCAGAATGATATATGTTATTGCATGTAATAAGATAGAAAATCCCTACAAAGTAGAGATAGGATACTGTACAGGAGTAGTATAGGGAGAAGTTACTGGAGGAAAGGAAAAAAATCACACAAAAGGAAATGGATAATGGTATGTGTAGTGAATTAGTCTATGAGATGCATATAGTATAAAGGGAGATATTGTGATACAAGTAGAAAGTTGGTGGGAATATGTAGGTGAGTGAGGTGTTTGGAGATAGATGTGAGGTAGGGTTGAAAGGGTGAGAGGGTTTAAGTAGGATCAGGGCAAGGGCAAATCCAAGAGCTTAAGAGGAATTGTTTTAATTGCTTTTTGAATTGAGTAGTGTTTGGGGTATTTCTGATATGTTGAGGTAGTTTATTCCAGGCTAGGGACACATTGTGGTTATATAGTAGTTTGCCTATGTTTCTGTTTGGTTTACGTATGGCAAGGAGTTGTTGTTCTGAGCTTCTGGCCGGGTTGGGGGTGTAGACAGATACAAGAGAAGAGAGGGATGGACAGGCAGTAGGTTTGTATAGGATGGAGTGGGTGATTTGGAGTTGTGATATGAGAAGTTGATGGGGAAGTTCTGGCCATTGTAGTTCTTTTAAAGCTATGCAATGGTGGGTTTTATAAGGTTGATTATTTGCGAATTTAGCAATTTTATTGTAGGTTTGTTCAAGTTGTGAGATTAGTGAGGATAATAGGTTAGAAAGGATGGGTAAAGCATAGAGAAGGCTAGGTAGTAAGAATGCTCTAGCTAGAGAAAGTTTGGCCTCAGGACTAAGATATTTTTGTTGCGGTACAGTAGCCTAAGTTTTTGGCGTGTCTTTTTGATACATAGATGAATGTGCTGGTCAAATTTAAGCTGATCATGGATAGTGGTACCAAGGAGTTTAGTATGAGGGTCAGCTTTGATGATGGTGTTATCTAGTGAGTAGATAGACAATGAGGATTTATGGTGTGAGACTGAGTTAGGTAGGAAGAGTAAGAGTTTAGTTTTCTTAGGGTTTAGAATTAGCTGGTTTTCATTAAGCCATTATTCAATGGAATAGAAAGAATTTTGTGTAAGGGAAAGATGGTCAGTTATGGCATTGGAGGTTGTGATGAGGGTTGAGTCATCTGCATATTGGACAAGGGTAGAGTGGTAGCAAGAAGAGTGAATATTGTTGGTTAAAATATTAAAAAGGAGGAGGGCTAGGATTGAGCCCTGGGGGAGTCCAGTTTTTATAAGCAAGAAAGGTGAGCAGGAGGTGAGCTATCAGACAGATTGAAGTCTATTTGAGAGATAGCTGGAGAACCACTGCACAGTAGAAGAAGAGAGGTTAAGTTTGGTTAGTTTAGTTAGTAGTTTGTGATGTGATACCATATGAAATGCTTTGGATAGGTCAAGGAAGAGACAGGATACAAGTAGGTTTTTGTCCCTGGCCTCAGCAACTTTATGAGTAAAGGATAGGAGAGCAGTGGCAGTGCTGTAGTTAGGCTGAAAACTATGTTGAGTGGGAGTTAAAAGGTTTTCTTGTATTAGGTATTTAAGGAGTTGGGAGTGGACACACCTTTCTAGGATTTTAGAGAGGGGAGATTGGATGGCTATTGGTTGAAAATTGGAGGGGTCAGTGGAGTTACCTCCTTTGTGCAATGGTACAGTGTAGAAGGACTTCCAGATGTTAGGTAGCGTGCTTTCTAGAATTGATCTATTTATTAGTATGGAGATGGGAAATGCTATGGAGATGGCAGCAAGTATGAGAAAGAGTGGGGTAGTTTATCAGCAGATGAGGAGCCAGGTTTAAGTGTATGTAGAAGAGATTTGATATAGGAGATGGAGACTGGTTTAAGAGAGAATGGGGATTTATTAGTGTTGGTAGAAGGAGGAAGAGAGTCTGGTGAACTGGAATTATGGTCTAAGGGAGTTAGCTTGCGAATGGTGTCTATGAAGTAGTTATTGAGCATGATGGCAGTTTCTAGTGGAGAATTATCAGGAAAAGGGTTTGGGATAGAGGGATTACTGGGGTGAAGGATATTGTTGATGGTGGACCAGAATTTTTTTAGGGTTGGAGAGGTGATTGGCTTGAGCTGTGTTGTAAAAATATTTCTTGTCAAGTTGAACAAATTTTATGGTATAGTTCCTAGTTTCTTTATAGCTTAGTAGTAGGGCAGGGGATTTGTTTTTTTGCCAGGCTTTCCAGATACTATCCCTTTTGTGCATGAGTGAGCATGTCTCCTTTGTTAACCAAGGAGCATGGCTGGCTTTAATCCTGATTTTTCTTTGGGGTGAGAGTGAGTCTAAGATGTCGAGGAATGTCTGGTTAAAGGTCTCCACTGCTTCATTCCATGGAAGGTGATAAAGGAAAGACCGGTTAATACATGCAAGTTTATGATTAAAGGAATTGTTGTCGAATGATGATAGTTTATGACAGTTGTGGTATAGATGAGCTCTAGGTGAAGGAAGAGAGTATCTTTGGATGTGGATGGGGAGGTGATCATTGAAGGAGTCAGGCAGGGTACAGGGGTTGTGGTAGAGGTCAAGGCCAGAAGTTAGTATCCAGTCCAAAATAGTAGTGGTACCAGTAGTTTTAGTAATATTTATTTATTTTATTTATTTATTTGACATTTGTTGACCGGGTTGGTCCATCTGGGCCGAGGCCCTTTTTCAGTGGAGACCTGGGGAGAAAAGCTCCAGAGTTACAAAATATATGCAAGTTACAAGAATAAAAACATTTGCTAATACATAAAAAATACCTAAGAATGTAAAACAAGTATACAATGATAATACTGATTACAGATTATATACATTGTTGGCTCGCTATGTATATAAAGCAGGTAGTCCAGGAGAGATTGAATTTAAAGTAGAGAGAGAGGAAGCTAGTAAGGAGTGATTTGGTAGCAGTGAAGGAGAGATAAGAGTGCCACAGTAGTTGTTGACCATTCTACTGGTGAGGAGACTAATATAGTAAAGGACAGTTAGGGGTAGGAGTAGGGACATTCTACTGCTGAGGAGACTGATATAGTAAAGGACAGTTAGGGGTAGGAGTAGGGACATTCTACTGGTGAGGAGATAGATATAGTAAAGGACAGTTTGGGGTAGGAGTAGGGAAAGGGTTTGGTGGGGAAGAAGGGAGGGTGAGTTTTGAAGGAGGTAGTGTTAGGTACTAGTAGGAGAACGAGAAGTGAGAGATTGGGCTGGAGAGTTGGGTTAGTTGGGGGGCTGAGAACAGTGGCAGAGTTTATTTAAGCTAAGGTGATTTCTCATAGTCTTTTTGAATAGATGTTTGGATGTATATATGTAAATATGAGTGGGGAACGTGATAAGTTGTTTGATGCCATGCAGGTTTATGTACATACTGGGGGAGATGGATATGTGCTTGGTCCAGTCTATGTTAACATCACCCAGAATAATGGTTTCATAAGGGATATTGTCAGTCAGCCATGAAAGTATGTTTTCTAGAATGGGGATATTATTACCTGGGGGGATATAGACTGTGGCTATGGTGAGTTTTTTGTGGGAGTTAAGATGACAGTTTAATATAAATAGTTCAGTGAGATGGAAGTTAGGTAATATTATGTGTAAGGGGGAGAGGTTGCATAGTTCCAAATATAGGATTGCTACCCCACCACCTTTTCTAGTTTGTCTATCTAATCTGATGATATTGTAACCAGGGGGTAATATTTCATTATTTGCTATGTGTGGTTTTAATCAGATCTCAGTTAGGGTTAAAATATGAGGGGAGTGTTGGGCTATCCAGGAGTGTGAATCTGTGGTTTTGTTGATGAGACTTTGGATATTAATTGAGTATAAGTCTTGGGTTTTATGTCGGATGTGGAGAGAAGAAAGGAGGGGAGTGATGGCAGGAGGCACGGATGAGGAAAGGTGTGTGACAGTGTTTGATGAGAGGGGAAAAGTCCAGGGTTGGGTGAATGTCTCTGCTTAGGAGTATAGTAGACTTGACAAATATGAACTGTAATATAGTCTTGACAAAGACTATATTACAGTTCATAATATATGTAAAATAATCAACATACCTGTCTCCCACCGCTGCTCTTCAAGCCTGTGTATCCGCTCAATAGACATCACTCTGTTCCGAATGCGGTCCTCATCATCTGAAATTTTAATAAATAAATAAATATTATTCCTCAAATAATAAGGAAAAACATTTCACAACACACTTTGTGCACTGTTGTTCTGAAGAGCATTAGATAAGCACAATACTTAATTGATATTGTAACATTAAGATGCTATCATCCTTAAGCACAGATTGGAGGACATACGATTCAAACCTGCAAATCAACCTACATATAAACTGTAATTTTGAGGCCTTTATGCTTACCAAACATATCTTAATTGAAAAAAGTATGTTTTCTAGGCAATGATAAGAGATAATGTGATGACATCATCCTGATGGGGATGGTCTACTAAGTTTGATCTTGGCATAGGTTCATACTAGGCAAACTGCCCTTATGGGACACTTTAAGCCTAGCCAATTACCCCATGTAAGAATCAAACCCTGCACCTTGGGTCTGTAAGGTAAATACCTTAACCATTATACCAAACTCCCACCCGAAACAATGAACATGTGTTGCTCATGTAGCTAAACTGTTTTAAAATTAAATTCATGTCAGCTCTGTGTTCAGAAACATTAACAGTAACTGAGATAATCATTTTCTCAGGTAGTCTGAATGTGTCATGTAAGATACAGCTTCTGTGAACAGAATCATACTAATCGCTGTACATTATGGATATAGAAGGGTATATGTCAGGACCATTATTCTTTGTTAAATCGCACATCATTAGTTAAATGCATACATCTTTCCTGCCCTTCATTGCAACTGTTAGTTTGCCAATCACAGTCCCTCAAAACGTTATGCTTTTGACTTCAATATTTCATGACAGTCCTTCAAGGCATTTTAAAGTGTACAATATTAATCTAAAAATTGATCAGACATATATCATGATTTATCAAGATGTACTGTCCCCACTGTCAAATGGGTGATGTTAATGGAATGTTATGGATTGCAGATATATCGGTAGAAATTCAATGAATGCATACTGGCCTGCATCCTTTCAAGCTGAGCTAACACTCAGCTCGTGATAGTTATAAACAAACAGGTAATGCTTCTCAAACATTGTTGTTCACCAACTGCTGTTATTAGGACATTATGGATCATGGCACCATTTGTAGAAAGACTAGATCAGTGAGTCGTTACCATGCACAACATAAACCTTAATATAAACTATTGCAATATGGATTTTAAAATATTGGTATGGGTGAAGTTAACCAAGATAACAGGTTTCCCTATGTGGTTTGAAATCCACAACATACCAAAACGTACATATGCTGGCCAGTTGCTTTAAGGTTGAGCTAACATTCAACTAGGCTATCATTGTAGACAACAGGTAGTACAGATGTTTCTTAGAAATCCTACAATGAATGGCAAAATACAGGAAATGCATACAGTTTTCACAGCTATCAACACATACATAACATGTAACAAAATATGTTTAACCTATAGCATGGGCATTAATTTGTACATTAAATAAACTTGTCTGTGCACTTGTGTAGGAAGAATTATGTAACTAAGTTATATATGTGTTAGTCTTTCACTTTATAATGTTCCAAATAGATGGTACATTGGGACTATAATGGAAAACTATGAAATATATCATCAGCAGCCTAGGCACTATAGACGTCAGTGATGCACTAGGACTGTGGCTATGTGAAATTATGTAGTTAGATATAAAACATATGCTCATCTTCAAAGGACATAGTTTAGGTTATTATTCAATTATTAAATAAAATAACAACCCATAGTGAAGAGGGCAGTACATACAAAGTCCACTGATTTATCCCCACAAGCTAATTCTTACAGCAGCTAAAACATGGTTATAAAAATGTATATGATATATATATATATATATGTATATATATATATATATATATATATATATATATATATATAAATATATATGGGTCAAATAAATATCTGTAAAATCTGTAGGTATACTAAGGAATATGTTGGATATTAGTACCTGCTGTAGGAATCTACTGGTAGTTTCCACAACTTTTCGACCTTCCTTCAAAGCTTGGCTGTGTCCCTGTGATGCAGGTCATAATAGCAGTGACGAATCTGCACTCCACTGTGATAGAGCCTCATCTTCCGTCGATGTTCCCTTGTGATCTGGTTCCACACATCGATCATATTGAAGTTCCTAGGCCTGGCTCGCATCTTCTGCTCTAATCCAGCATATACAATCAACATCCTTGTTGTCTCCTCATCGGTCCATTTCGGTGCACAGACATGTCACAGCCTCCTTAAAGTCACCATCATGAATTCAATTAGTAGATATCTGAAAAACAGAAAAACACAGAAATGCTCACTGAGGTACCACTCAGTTCACCCAGCAATGGTTTGATCATTAAATGTATCAAAATAAATATTTGAAAGTGATGTTGATGTTATTTTCTAAGATTATTGGAAGATAAGGGGGACATGCCACAAATTATACCATTTATCAGTACCTATTGGGTGTTTATGCAGTACACCTGCGCCTTTTAGCACATAATGGCAATTTTCACAGATGTGCTCAACTGGGATTCAAAGAAGCTGAATTTTAATTAACCTCATTAATTATGCATGGTGCAAATGGTTCTTAAAGCTGTGTGTACACAAGGTGCACTTTGATTCTTTGAGTCTGAGTGAGAGATGCATTGTCAACTGGTAGAATTTCTGTGGTAGTAATTAGTACATCTGTTAAAGTCAATCATGTCAAAAGATACATGATTAAAGTCATATTTAATCAAAATGGTGATTTTATCAGAAGCTAAAAGCTCTTGGAGTCATGTTTTCTGGAAATGTATGCATACAGGTGTTATTCTTTTTGATATTTTTGTTCAGTCCCATATGCAGTTGTATAGTCAGACTTCCACTGCAAATGATAACAGTGCATGGAGGAGGATTTATGAGTTATCTGCAATGCATACTGTTAATTCCTTGCACTCTGTGGTCTAACTACAGTATCCATATCTAGTATGTGATGTTGATATTATGGATATTTCTTAAATAGTGTTTCCTAAAACAGTGTTATAACATGTGCTGCTTCTGTTATAGTTATTTCTTTAATGATGCTTCTTAACAAAGGTGTTATTACACTCTTTCAGTTTAGTATGTATCTGTAGGGTATCCTAACACTTTCCATAAGTTGTTTAATTGTTAAGTGATGTAATATTTTAATGTGAAATGCAAGCAGACTGTGTTGGCATGATGCTGTTGTCTTTGGACCTCCCTTCAACATGTATGCAATGTCAGTGGTTCTAGTTCTATTCAAGAACTCTACAAATATTACAAGTTATGTTGATTCTACAGATGTTGTATGAAGCTATTGCTGATACTTTTCACGTCATGTTAGAATTTCTCATAGACAGTGTTATACAGATGTTTGCATTGCACAGGACTGCATAGTGTTTTTTGACATATGCTGATCACATAATCAAATGCATAAAATGTGCTCATCCAAGAATATTATTATATGCATATCAATGTTTTCCAGATGACCAACTATCCTAGGGTTAACAGCCCCCCCCCCCAGGAAAATTGCATCATAATTAATACTCTTCAACAACATGGAAAAATGACCCCTAGGCCATACAGGGGATACTGTTTGGAGAATTGAAATCCAGATGGACCTCACCAACATGAACAATGCAGATGGAGGACATAACCAATCCCGTGAGGCCTGTAAATGTCTCTGCTCAGACATGATTCTTCATGCAGCTAACATAGTGACACATTATGAGAGGTCAAGGAATGCTACCACCAGATGTATCTTCAGATGTGGAAGTTCACTTGTCAATGCATTCAGAGGATTATGACACATTGGATGTTGAACATGGTGAGGCCATTAGTCAACACACCACAGCTGGGACTACTGCTGCTGGCAGATCCACACAACAACCTGACACAGACTGTTGCCATAGACATAAGTGAGCAGATAATGTACATAACAAGGTGTCAGAAGGTGCCTGCTTCCTGCTGCAGGCAAATGAATGGTCACAGATACAGCATCATTCAGACATCTGTGCAACTGCCCCTGCCACAGATCATGTGGCATGCCAGCTACATGTCATGCATGAAGGACAGGAGCGCAGACATGGTGAGATTATGGCTTCATTAGCCACTCAGGAAGAGAGTCTGGTAGCTGTGGCACAGTCAATTGAAACCCTGTCCTCTATGGTACTGCAGCAGTGTTGTACTACAAGCAGGATTTTTCTTTCCATGACTATGCATAACAGATAGCAACCTATGAGAGGTAGGCTGTCTGTCCGCAGAACCACCATTGTCCATCGGGAATCCCTGTCCATGGTCCAACCTATGAGAGGTAGGCTGCCTGTCCACAGAACCACCATTATCCATCGGGAATCCCTGTCCATGGTCCAACTTGCACAGATATCATAACCAACTGAAGACAAACCACTAAGGTAAAATGCAGAAGAACAACAAGCAAAAGGATAAAAAACTGGAACCACCCTTTATTAACTGAGTTAAGCACTTTCATCCCATACATTTTACAGGGACTTCTTCAGAACTGACAAAGTCCAAAAACACAACACTTTTATAAGAACAATGCATAAAATCACCTGACATAATCAACCAGATGTCAACTGCTACAACATCTGCTGAGGTTCTGCCAGTCACAAGGCCTTCACTTCGCAGTCAGGATCCTTCATCTCAACACGGTGTCGTACACCCACCCATCTCCTCCATAGAGCAACCAGGGCAGGATGTGTCTATAAGTGGTCACAGCAAGGCAGGTCATGGTGTAATACATTAGTGAACGATGTAGTACACATAGCTGATTCATATTATTTCAATACCACAGTGCTGCGATATGTGTTTCTGAAAAAAAACTGTCTGCATTATGTTGTGCGTGATTTCTGTTTTTTTCATGTCATGATATTGTGTATACACACACACACATATATATATATATATATATATATATATATATATATATATATATATATATATCTATAGGTCCACTTTGTAATTTCAAAAGCCAAAATCTTGAATTTTGATACATCGAACTCAAAACATCAAAATTTTGGAATCTCGGAAGTACAAAGTGGTGCAAAAAAAAAAAGACTAACTAAAACAATGTTTTTGCAGTGGGGGTAAGCCCCCCTGCAACCCCCACACCCCCTGCAACCTAAATATACCATCTCCGAGATCACGCTACAGTGAAGAGAATGGTAATGTTGCCATTACACTTACCATTCTCTCCACTGTAGCTCAATCTCAGTGTGGGGGGTGCAGGAGGGCTTGCCCCCCTGCAAAACCAGTTTTTAGTATTTTTATTGTTTGTTTGTTTTTTTTTACTTTGTAATTCAGAGATTCCAAAATCCTGAGTTTCTGGGATCAGTATTTTGAAACTCGACATTTTGGGCTTTCGAAATTACAAAGTGGACCCATATATATATATATATATATATATATATATATATATATATATATATATATATATATATATATATATATAAGTGTGGCACTGATGTGTGTGTCCCTTATTGTTTACAGTACAGTGATAAAACTAACTGTGTATGTTCAAGTTGGAATATGTTATGCTTGTGTTAAGTGGGATATTCAGTTGTATAACTAGTGGGTACTTGCCATTAGAAGCAATGTGTGTTGCTGTGGTAGGGCAACACCTGAACATTGATGTTCAATATGTGTACTCATGTACATGTGGCTTGTCATGCCTCAGATGTCTGGGTCTGACACTGTCATTTAGCCTGGGCCTGCATTTGTGGTTGTGCCCCATGTTGCCTATACTTGTGACTTCTGTCCCCTATGTCCTCCTGCTCTTCCTCCAAAATGTGGGATCTCCTCTTCAAACATTTGTGGTTCTTGGGGTAGTTCATCCACACCTGCAGCTGGAAGACCAACATGTGCTCAGGTAAGCATGTTGTGTAGCATAGCACACACCATTATCATCTGTGCTGTCTTCTCAGGTTGGTATTGCAGTGAACCCTTGAATGTGTCTAGACATCTGAACCTAGCTTTCAGTACACCAAACACATGTTCTATGGTGTTTCTGGTTGTTGTGTGTGCTCTATCGCAGGCCTCCTGTGCAGGGTTGCATGGTTCACAGTACAGGGTCATTAGCCATGGCTCAAGAGGATAACCACAATCACCTGTTGTGGGGAGTAAAAACACTTTTGTTCAGACTGGATATTGTTGAGAAGGGGATCCTTACATTCTAGCTGTGTTTTTGTACTTACTCAGAAGCAATCCCTCTGGCATTTCACCTTGCTGGAATTCATCCCTGAGTTCACTTTCTCTCCAAATGGCAGCATCATGGACACCTCCAGGATGTTTTGCGTTGATGTTTGTTATGCTGCCATCTGCTGCACACACAACTTGGCAGTTGATGGATGACCAGCCCTTTCTGTTTATGTATTAGTTTGCTTCTAGATGTACTGGTGTCTTGATATGTATGTGTGATTCTATTGCACTGAGTACATGGGGAAAGTCTGTTATGTTCTAGAACTGGTGCATTACATTTGTCCAGTCCTTGGGTGTGAATGGTAAGTGTATGTAGTCATCTACCTTGCTTCACATTGCTTCCAGGAATTTTCTAGGATATGACTGACAGCTGTCTGTGATACCCCCACAGCGTCCCTCATGTGTCTCTGGAATGTCTCACATATGAGTTCATCCAGACTGATACACACCATAGTTTCAAAGAGGATGAGGTTTCCTTACAGAGTCTGCAGAGACATGTGTGGGGCACACAGGTTACAGATAGCCTGCACCATTTGTCTGTCTAGATTATATCTGTCAGTTATTTCCTGATCTGACAACTGGTTTAGTTGCAGACTTGCTCTGACTCCTAGTTGGCTACCTTCCAGGATGCACAGCCTCATCCTAATTTATGGTTTGCATCCCTGCTGCGTGTTGCAATACAGTAACATGTAAGTAAGGTTGCATTGTTATATGTTTTTTTTTCAGTTTTACTATGGCTTTCACTATAATCTGTAGCATTTGCATGAGTTCCTTGGGGTCTGTAATGTATGAACAGAGGATTTCAATAATGGAGTTGGCATGGCTTTTTGTCACATTTGAGTTGTGTTGTGTGCACATGATGTGTTTTGGAATCACACTGGCATGTATGGAATACCTAATTATCCTACTCTGAATACTTTAGTTGGCCTGCCTTCAGTGTATCTATTGAAATCTCATCTGCAGCAGGTATGCTAAAGTCTTCCTTCAGCATGCTGTGATGTCTGCAAATAGCTTCTGTGAATATTATGGAATCTGGCCCATTGTGTCTCTTTTAGCCTCTCACCAAATTTCCCATAATTTATGGTTTACATCCGATTGTTTTATAAGTCATTTCTAATTTATGTTTGCTTTAAGTTAAAATGAAAACCTAAACAAATATGAAGATCTTGATGCAGTCCTAGATATATAGCAAACGCATAAGGTACTTAAGTTTAATTCCCACAACCCCCCTCTTGCATACTGCATGATTCTAAAGAGCCACTAATGTAATCAGTGATACTAAGGCATGATCTGACGAAAAGGACTTTTGTCTCATTTACTTTTCTTTGCTGAAAGGACTAAAGGGGGGTAAATGTTCAGAAAGCAAATTTTTAATGTTTGTGCATAGCCTAATTAATGGCAATATCTGGATCGTAGGTAACTTTTCCCAGAATTCATGCAGTGTGTAGTGTGGTAACATGTATACATATACACATATAGACAAGGTCAAACAATGTATACCCAGGCAAGAATTTTGCTGTGTCTGCATATTAGCTGTTTTGGTCTTTTTCTTACATAATGGCAGATCGATAAATCGGTTCACTATTTGTCAGCAATATGGTTCCTGAAAACTTTTCCAGAGGACAAGTATCACTGCTGACAGTTGTGCAGGCTTACTCATTGCTTTTAATTTTATGAATTAAAAGATTAGTAAACCAGGCAATTATCTGACCAATATGTATTTTCTGATGAATCATAATGCCACATTGAATATGTTTTCTGTACAACACTTGCTTGCTATCCCGATGCGTGTAATCTCTCCATGTGTTCCAGATTTGTAAATGGTATACAACATATTTCAGTAATCACATGAAAAGTTTATATGACAAAAATATGTACTGCTGGATAGCTTTACCGCAATCATTTTTTTTTTGCAAAGTTCACAAACTTGTCTTCATGACTGTAGCTCAGTGTCTGTGTAGCAGTTCCTCCCACATTAATGGTAGGTGCATTTCAGCAGTAAATCATCACAATAAAAAAGAAAGAAAAAGGGAAAGAAAAAGAAATAAATGAGGGCATATCTATACTCCTAAATATCTTTCTTTGTGCTCCATACATTAATGCATGTTCTTAAGCCAGACCATGATGAGAAATAGCAATGAGTAACACAATTATAATTTGAGGGACATTACGTCTCAGTACAGAAAATGTCATGCTTTGCCAAACTGCAATAAATCTGCCTAATGGCCTTGTCTGACTAAGAACACCCTGTTAAATTATTACATACTTTGCCTTGCAGTTCTTATAGTTCACAGAATTTTGTTTCATTTATATAACTATAGTAATTCTTCAGGAAAAAAAAGACTTTCTATATCCTCATGAAATCTGGACTTAAAAGTGCTGGTAAATATCACTGTCAATTTACCGTTGTGCCTGCCTGACATTATTTGTATCTCACGTCACACCACATGCACAAAAAGTTTTCTTATTAGTGTAGTATATTCATTTAGCTGTGCAGACTTACTCTAGATTATTACAGAACAGTGGGATTTTCATATCTTAAAATATCAGCTACTCATTTTAATCCACTAAACTGCATTCTTTTTCTTTCTGTATTGTAGATGTGTATGAGTCAGAACAACTTCATCTTCATTGTTCTGTTTCTGTTTCATTATTGGTGGATAAATGTGTCTTTTCTGTGTTACACAGATTAAAATGAAGACTTGACAGCATTGAAGACACTCCCTTGGATTCAATAAACTTTGTGTAGGCTCTGCGTAAAGCCTATATGGAGGTTACATCTTTGCACGGTGGTCCGCTAAGAGCGGCAGCATGCAATGCATATTAATGCCACACAGCGCATCTAAGATAAGTTTTGTGGCTGCCAAAGGTGTTGTTGGCCTGGAAACCATGTAAGCGAATGCAGATATAATTCTGTGTAAAGCAGACTACCTATGGCCCATGGATTTGCATGGAATGCCACACTGATCACCAAGGCTTCACAGATAGCTGTTAATATGTTGGTGCAACACATCTGCACAAAGACCAACATAATGTGGGCACATTTAACCAGAAATAGATGTCACATAGAAATGTGGTAGAATGAAACAAAAACATATTTCTCAACCTCCTTGAGCAAGAAATGTGGACAGAGCCATAAGTAATGGGAGGACAAAGACCCAAAAATAGGCACAGATTTGTAATATTACTCTTCCAAATTTAGAAAGTTGATAGAATAATACGTTGTACAGTAGCATGAACTTTATGAAGAGCATGAAGTTTGAAACTCTGTCATCAGTTTTTGACTTCATTCCACAATGACATGCCAATGATTTGCCTGAAAACCAAAATATTATGAGGAAAAGATCACAAATATGAGACAAAAAATGGACATTATGCACAAATCAGGACAGTTGAGAGGTATTCACTCAAATTTATGTAATATTGAGTCACATCAGTCCAGAGGTCATCCCAGTGATATGGCAGAAAGCCACAAATTTGATAAGGGAATTATCTGGGCATCCTGGGAATATCTGGCCATTTGAGAGGTATGAATGTGAAGTGTATGGTCCAAGCACATTACAGGACAGTGTCCCTACAGTGCAGAGTATTGTGATATCCCATTCCTGCCGGTCTGTACTGAAGCTGTGTTAATGATGTTAATGATCTGTAACAGGACATGGACTGACATGTAAAATGATCACTCAGGGGAATTGTGTGCATTGAACAGGGACACACAGATGAAGTCTTCTAGGAATGAACACAGGGAAAGAGGACAGTTGAAAATCACTCATTTACAGTAGAGCAGAGCATGCCAATGGAAGATGGTTGTAGCAGCAACATCAGTCACATATCTATATGGTATAGTAGGGACTGTACAGTGAAAATGTGTTTTATGTGACTGTCACACAAGGTAACATAACAATGGGGAGGATGTATGTGCAAGATAAGCTTCCTTACATGAATAATGCAGAGGACATCGATCAGGGTTCTGATATACAATTGGGGTAGGGTGCATACTGTGAAGCTCTGCAAACTGATATCCATGAATATAACTGTACTCTCAGTAGAGGCCTTCAGCAAGGTGAGCACAGGTAAAGTATCATGGAAAACATTACAAGAACCAACCACAATCATGGACAATATTAGAATAATACCACTAGTAATTCCATGCCTCTGACATAACATATGTGACATAGACTGATAATAGGTGAGTCTGCACACACACACACACACACACACACACACACACACACACACACACACACACACACACACACACACACACACACTTAAACAACTATTATGATACATCCACACTCTATGAGGGTAGCCATGCACAATGTTCATATATATATATATATATATATATATATATATATATATATATATATATGTGTGTGTGTGTGTGTGTGTGTGTGTGTGTGTGTGTGTATATATATATATATATATATATATATATATATATATAGAGAGAGAGAGAGAGAGAGAGTGATCCACGCTGTCACAAATGATGTACATGCCATTAATGTTGTCAAATAGCTATGTATGTAGTGTGTGCATAAGCAGAACAGGTAGCACACGTGCATCTGGTGTAACAACTTGTTTGATGTTCTACACCATCAGACACTCATGTATATGCCACAAAAAGAATACCTAGGTATGGCCAATAACCTTTGTGACAGAGCACTGTGACAAAGGTGGTACACTTCAGTTACACATCACTTGCAGAGTGTAGGGAGGTGCATGAAGAGGGGGTGCATTGTGCACAGTTACTGGTGTGATGAAAGCTGGGAACCATGAAGTTATTATGGCCTTTGATGTGCATGTACTTCACATACCCAGTACTTGTGTTACATTCAAGGGAGTAGTCAGCACTGTGATCACATGCTGATGTACATCCCACTTACCATCTACCCCAGGACACAGGTCACATACATAGTGGTCTGATTATAGGGTGTGATGTCCACATTATACTTGAGTGCTATGTTTGTTTCCTGAATCAACAAATCTCCACATGTTTCTTTTCAATGCAGGTGCTATAATGATTGCGGCAGCAGTTTTTGGTATGTGCTGATATTGTCTGCATTATATTAATATCACAGTTGGAGTCAATGATTGCCCATGATCCATAGTCCTTCAGGCAGCTTTTTGGACACAGCAAATGTATGTCATCTGTGATGTCCATCATTTAACTAATGGGCAGGAAAGGGCCTAGCAGACAGCTCTCATGTACAGACCTGATCACTGGACCTGAGAAATAGGTCATGTCACACTATTCAAAATAGTGAGATGCCATGTATATGATACACAGGTCTACCCATTTGGTGATATAGCTGTTTATAGCCACATATGACAGTGTTGATTAAATACCTCAGCGGGGATTTGTGTCAAATGTCTTGACCTGTTTAAGTTCCACAGGATGATACTGCTGTCATAATTCATGCTCTCAATGATCTCTTTGAGGACATCTATCAGATGTAATAGCTCTAATGTAGCATTAACAACTCACACAGGTCTGTTGCACACAACCAGAATATTACTAGTGTACATGTACAAGAGGCCCATGATGACATATTGGTCTATCTCACAGTCAAGAAGTGTCAGGATATCTCTATACATGGATGCATCAGGTGCTGTCCTCTCAATTCAGATGGATACATGTTGATGTACACCCTTCTATGGGAGAACAGCCAGTGAGGAGGGTGTGTTGAAGCGTGTATTGAACCATATCAGGAAGGTTTATGTGCCAATCATGCCATAGGTGATCTATGATGTTGTCACAGCCCATTGATTCCATAGGCCTGGATAAATGTAAGACTGTGCATACTGCCTACCATGATCTAGCCAAGGGTTTTGACACAATCCCCTACATGGCTATCACTGAGAACCTTCCCAGCTTGGGTTTAAACCTTACATCAGTTGACAGGTAACAAATTTCCTCACCAACAGAACACATACTGTGGTGAATCAACCTGTACCAGTAGAACTGCCACCACTGGCAAACCTCAAGGATATTTGCTTGGCCCTTCACTGTTTGGACTCTATTTGACAGTTCAGGCTAAAATATATGGCCTTTGGTTGGACTCTATTTGGTAGTTCAGACTAAAGTATATGGCCTTTGGCTTGCCAAGTATGCTGATTCCTGCATATTGCATGCAAACACTGAGTCCAGCAATGATGATAACATAGTACAGGAGGAGCTAACATAGACAAATGAATAGTGACAAAGGTACACAATCTACATATAAATGCAGAAATATGTGTTTGCTATGTTGTCCATCTGAAAAGTGGAATTCTATGTTAATCACAGTATTAACAACGGTCCTGCTATGCAGAAATCCAGTGATACAATTACTGAAATTATTGAAATTTTGGGTGTGGGATCCTACCCCTTTTTACATTGGTAGGTTTGGGTTTCTCATTGGTTGGGCATGCTTATAAATATTCATGAAGTATTGCCTCTGTTTTTTCATCTTGTATCACTGAAGAAGGCATTTATTTGCCGAAACCGGTCTGACTATTAAAGTTATGAATTTCCAGTAACCTATTGCGTGTTTTTGTTGTTTTGCTCCGTTTCACGTATCTGCTGTTTTTTATGGTTTATTCTGGCCACGCAGTACCTATGTGCATAGCATAGTGTTAGGTTGCAGTTTTCAGGCTATGCTGTAGGGTCGTGTTTGGTACTGTCGTTATTTTGTAAAGGGGAATTTTCCCCTGATAATTTTTTTATTATCAACTCTTTGGAAATCCTAGTACCAGTATACATCTGTTGTGGCTCTTGTTTTATATATTTTTGAGTGGCAGCGTGGGTTATATGACTGTGGATTATCTTTTATGGAACGAATGCAGCTGGGACAGCGTCCCATATATTCGTGTTTGGGCCTACCGATTACATCTTTTTACTGGTTCTTGTTTCGGGACTTCTGAATTTTTTTGGTGATTGTAGCATGGATCCTGGGATATGTTGGATTCATTTACAACATTCTTTTCACATATTAACCAGTGGATACCTCATGTGGTTGACTTTTTGTGTTCGGATGCAACACGAACGGTGCTTTATTTACTCGTTTTTGGCGTTTTTCAATGGTCGCTGAGTAAATACAGGGACTTGCTGGGCTTAACGACAATTCATCTTCCAATACAGAATTTGTGGGCATTCATTTTGTGTTTGGAGCTTTTTAGCATTTTTTTTTTTACTTTACTTTCAGGATCTATCATTATATCAACAATACTTCGGGGCTATCGACTGTGTTCTTTTTGTGTTTTACTTTCTGGTTTATGTGTTTGCCCTAACAAGGACATCATTTTGATTAATCTTGGGTCGAATCAGGTACTGTACATTTCAGCTGTTCAAGAGGAATGCTGTTATTCGAATATTTGGTCCCACAATATGGATAATTGTTTTTCTGTTAACATTTATGCCATTTTTTGGCATACTAATTGCGGTTTGGTAACATCTGTCCTGCTTTAAAATATTTGTTATTTTAATGAATATCGGTATAGCTGTTTTTCACTGTGCATAAGACAATATTTGTTACTTAACTGACTAGGGTCAAAGAACATTGGACAAACTGTCCTTTTTTATTATAGCACCAGGTATAAAACTAACTTGTAGTGAATATTGTTCATTACTTTTCAGCACAGTTTTATTGGAGCGATTTATATATTGGTGAGTGATTTGGTCACTTCCTCAAGGAGAGGTATTTAGCCAGTACAAGCCATATTGGTATTAGGTAGGTTGTATCATTTATATATGCCTACTCACCTTTATATTTTGATTGTTTTCAATACTTGATCTGTATTGTTGGATCCTCAGTGCTATTTACAGCATTTAGTATCCCATAAGGGCTGTTCTAGGTCACATTGTAAAAGAACTTGGCACTTTCAAGCTATATCATATTTCTTGGGAGCTTTTGGTACTCATTATTGTCGATTTGCATCCTCTATTTTTGTTTACAATTGGATGGTTTGAATTGTGATATTTTATCACCGTATGGCATTTAATTAGGCCTGTTTATGATTAAATGCACCAGATTTTTGTATAATTAGTTGACTGTGGTACCGTATTAAGTATCATCCATTTCAGTTTACTCATTAGTACATGGGTTATTATCCAGCTGCATTATCTGGATGTGTCACAGTTACTTGATTTATGTTCAAGACTCATCATCAACATTGATGTAGAATTGTGCAATATCTAAATTAGCATTAGTTTTTATTATCTTTATGTTCACTACCATGATGGAGGTTTCAGATTCATAATCCAGATTGGTTAGGATTTACAATTGTGCAGTATTGGGACCTGTTCTAGTTTTCTATTATCTTTATTTTCATTACTTTTTATAAGCCCAATTATACTTGGGTGTGGCACCCCTTTTTGGCATCCATACAATTTGACATCAGAATTTTGGATTGATTGTTTTCTCAGGTGTGTCAGTACTTTTAGCAACACCATCAATATATTAACAGCATGGATTTGGACAAGATCCTATCTGGATTATGTGCCGATCGGGAGGACATTGGTGTGTTTGGTATTGGTTCCTCACCAGCCAGTAATCCATCTGAGTCTGGACAACAACTACCCCAAGATAGTGATTTGGCTTTTCATTCCCTAACCAAGGGTTTAAAAAATTTAGATCTAATATTTGGCACCTCAAATTGTTTTGTGCCTATCTGAGTAAAAATATTGCTCCCAGGGGCCTAAGGGTCCGACTACAACTCTAGTAGGTAGACCAGAAGACAGATTAAATCAGGAATGGAAAGAAGCTCTTCAGAAGGCATCCATGTTATTTGTTAATATATTGGCCCAATATTATGGCAGGATGGTAGATACTAACCTCAATGAGGTTAGCATAATGTGTCAGGAATGTAAAAAGTTTGAGTCTCTTCCTACATTCCAACAATCTATTAACAAATTGTCTAAGGAGTTGACAAACCATGAGAAAATAACCAAAGAAAGGAAAATTAAAAAATTCAATAGGGATAGCTTAGACTATCAAAGAGGACGCCCATTTGAGGTACAAAGGACTGTCAGATTTGTGGATGCTGATCAGGGGTCCACACCTGTTAGGATGAGGAAAAGACCTAGGTCTATTTTAAAAACTAGAGACAGGTCCAATACTAGCACATCAGGGGAAGATTCCTCATTTACTGATAATGATAATACCGGACACAAGGAATCACCCAATCGTAAAAGACCCAACACTACTGTCCCTTTAGAAATGGGACCAGGCGTCGAGATGGGCGCAAACACAAACATAGTCACAAAACACAACTCCCTGGAGGGATTGATACAGAATTTTTTAACATAACTAATTGTGAATATCGAAATATTTTAAATCTGTCCGATGTAACATTGTCTGATGAACAGGAACAACTTTTGAATAAAGGACTTGGATTTGTACCCGGGTTTTTTCAGATGAATATCAAATTGTTAAAGATATCACCAGTTTCTGTCATAATCTTAACCTTAAATTGTTTTTTGATGACAGGGAGCCTCAAAGATCTACTGAATTCAGATTTCTCAAATCTGAATTTCAGCCCCCTATGAATAAGCACGTTTCTATTTTCATGCAATCTGTACTCAGAGATCTATATTTTCAACATAAGGAATATACCATACTTGGTCACAATCTATCACCGCCAGAAACAACAGCTCTACAACAATTATGCAATAATCGCAATATTGTAATTTTACCAGCTGACAAGGGGGGAGCAGTGGTGGTTATGAACATGAGTCACTATCTTAGTGAGGGAAGATCACAACTTTCTGACACTAGATGCTACATGCATATGGACGTGGACCCTACTCCAGTCTTCAAAAAGGAGATTGATTCCTTTCTGCATTTAGCTGAGGAGGAAGGCATTATTAGCAGGACTAGTGCTTTGCACCTCACTGTTCAGGATCCACAGAAACAAATTTTATATCTTCTCCCCAAAATTCATAAATCGTATTCCAATCCACCAGGTAGACCTATTGTTTCGGGCATCGGTTCCTTGACAGAACCATTATCCATGTTTCTTACCCAACATCTTAAACCTCTATTGAGCTTGGTCAGGGCAAGATTACAAGATACGACACAATTTTTACAGATCATTCAGGACACACAGTTGGAACCTACATGGCTTATGTGTTCATTAGATGTCAAAGCCTTATATACAAGTATTCCACACTGGGCGGGATTACAGGCACTACAATATTGGTTGGACCGTTCTGCCCTATATTCTCCAGGATTTAACACACTACTCATTTGTATGACTGAACATGTATTAAATAAAAACATCTTTTACTTCCAAGGGTAATGTTATTGGCAGCTCCAGGGTACGGCCATGGGAGCCTCTTTTGCTCCTATTTATGCCGATCTTTTCATGGCTTTTTTTGAAGAATGCATGATTTATGAACCGTTACACAACATATATCTTGTGGAAATTGATATATGGCGTAGATACTTGGATGATTGCTGGATGGTGTGGCGGGCGGATGCTACATATCTGCAGGAATTTGTGGAATATCTTAATGGTAACATTTGGGGAATTGAATTTACGGTCACATACAATTTACAATCCATTAATTATTTGGATGTTACTGTCATCAGGAACACCGATGACACTCTGACTACCAAGACCTTTCGCAAATATCCCCAATATAATACTTTACTGCATGCTTCTAGTATGCATCCACGCCACACCATCCGCAACATACCCAAGTCTCAATTCATGCGGATGAAACGCATCAACTCCACACATATGGAATATGAGAAAGCCAGTCTGGATTTGTTCCAGAGATTTGTTAACAGAGGCTATAAACAACAAGATATAGCTAGGGCTTGGGATTGGTCCACCAGTATTGATAGAGACATCTTACTACAATACAAGACTCAGCATAGTGATCCTACTTCATCTTCTATAAGGTTTGCGACAACCTATGGTAGAAACCATAATGCAATCAAGGGCATTATCAACAGACATTGGAACACCTTATTGGCTAACGACCAGCTGAGACAACTTTTGGGATCTCAGTGCCAGTTTACCTATAGAAGAGGAAAAACATTAGGTTCATTGTTCTCTCATTTTAAACATAAGGAAAGTGGGGGGGCAATATATAAACAGTTAACTATGTCTGAGGACGAACTGTTAGGAACCTTTCCCTGTGGTCACTGTGGTTCTTGTAAACAGGTTCACAAATTTAAACAATTCACTAGTCAGAATACTAGCAAAGTGTATGACTGTAAAATATTTGGTAATTGCAGTAGCAGCTGGGTGGTATATTTAGCTACTTGTCATTGTTCGGCCATTTATGTTGGTCAAACGTCCAGACCACTTAAAACACGTATCAATGAACACAGAAGTGACATCAAGAATAAAAAAGATCATAATGCCCTATTTCATCACACATTGAAGCATCCACATGCTCAATTCACATTTATGATTATCGACAGGATCATAGGTGATCGGAATAATTCTCAAGGATGGCATAGCATTTTAAATCATAAAGAAAAATACTGGATCACTACATTGGGAGCACTGTTCCTACCAGGTCTGAATGATCATTTATAATCATTGATATTATTTGTAATGTATGATTTATTGCTGATCCCACATGTTTCAATGTAACAATTTACTATTGTATTTATGTATTTCAGGCTCCAGTGGATAACTTATTCAACGTCCTTGTATCTAGAACTACATGTTTATCATTATTAACCACAACCTTTTATGATGAACATATATGCCTATGGTGTTTATGTATGCATTTATTATGTTTCATCATGTTTTATCATCATTTATGCTTATTATGCAATTGGTTAGTTTATTATGTCACTACCATTTATTGGTGTATCAAATTCTGTATGTGTTTTTGGAATCCTGTTCTAGCCATGTGCTTATTGCTAGTTTAGTGGATTGTTGCATTATTATTTTATTTTTTGGATATATATTTTCTTTTGTATATATCACTATTTTTGGATCAATTATTTATGTTATTATTGTTGATCCTATGGATTCACGCTGCTATATCAACCTTTTCTTTGATATCATGTTTAATAGTATTTTACACTTGAAATTGAAATTTTGGGTGTGGGATCCTACCACTTTTTACATTGGTAGGTTTGGGTTTCTCATTGGTTGGGCATGCTTATAAATATTCATGAAGTATTGCCTCTGTTTTTTCGTCTTGTATCACTGAAGAAGGCATTTATTTGCCGAAACCGGTCTGACTATTAAAGTTATGAATTTCCAGTAACCTATTGCGTGTTTTTGTTGTTTTGCTCCGTTTCACGTATCTGCTGGCCAACAGTGTTTTTTATGGTTTATTCTGGCCGTGCAGTACCTACGTGCATAGCATAGTGTTAGGTTACAATTACTGGGAGCACATATTGATAGTAATCTGAACTTTGACCACCATGTGTCCACACTGGTATTGAAAGCCTATGATGTGCACATCTTAAGTCATGCCATCATATGGAGTTGATAGGATTGCATGACAGCTCTGTAGTCAAACCTCATCAGAATACCAATTGAGTATAATGCTTTTTTGTTCATGCACTTCTCCAGACACATATAGCAGCTGGACAGACCAGGGGGTTTTCTCAGCAAATAACACATGGCCTACAAACCATGCCATGATGTATGTGCATAGATTAAAAGCCATGTCACTGTAATCGTTATTATATAGAATGAGGTGACTTCTTTCTGGCCTCCAGGCCAGTCCCTGACCCTGCATGGTGGAAGTACTGCATATCCAGAAATCTGATACAGCTGATGAAATCAACAGTGTCTGTTCAGGAGAATATCACACTGTCCCACATGGTGGTGTAAAATGCTGTCTATAATATCAAGCAACACATAAACACAGTTAACTGCAGTGAGAATAAAACCCCTACCTATCTAAGGACACAGACTACATAAACCTGTAATTTGTGCAAGTGCCACAGCTGATTTAGAGTGTCTCAGACAACACTTTATAACTGATGACATCAGCAGTGTCTGTTGAGGAGAATATCACAGTGTCCCACATGGTGGTGTGAAATGTTCTCTCTAATGTCAAGCAACAGCACTCACACACACACACACACACACACACACACACACACAGTTGACAGAAGTGATAACAGAACCCCTACCTAAGTACACAGACCACAGAGCACAGTAGTTTATGCATGCACCATGGCACAAGTCTGACTTTTGTGAGTGCAGGTGGACTTATAGTAGATGACATAAACAGACCTTGTGGGAGACAAGATGTTGTGTGGGCTGTATGAAGAGAATGTGTAGGCATCTACAAGTATCACAATATCTCCAGAGAGAGGGGTGACCACAACACAATCACATTGTATAGCCAATTGGACCAAATCAAGTGTGTCAAAAAGATGTGTGTGAAATGGAGAGCTATGTATGGGACTTTTTTTTGGGGGGTGGGGACAGGTGCCCAATTATTTTTTTATTTCAGAAAGAGAGGAAAGTTGGGGAAAGGACATAGGTATGTCTAGGTCAGGTAAGCTGGGTAGGTGAGGAAGCAATTGCAGACATACAAGACGAACAAGACAAGAGACAGAGATGGTGATGGACACAACGTTGGGGGGATGCCATGATTGGGGTGAGGTTGGGATATCCAGAGCCCATGGATGCCAATCTGGGGGATAGTAAGAATCAAATCCTCATCCACTGAGCTGTCATCACTGTCACCTCACTCCTCTGGTGGCTGGAGTGCTTGACAGCTCCTCCTCCTAGTACTATAGAAAATGAGAGAGAGAGATCAGTCTCTCCAGCTAGTGTAGGCATGGAGCTACAGTGCAGTGCACCACCCTATGCACCATCCCTGGAAAGCTGGTGTGGGTGATGAAATCATCATCTCAGCCACTGCTCCTGGAGAGCACCACTGGACCAGCCTCCAGGGCAGGACTCCCAGAGTGTGCAGGTAGTGCAGGGACAGCAGAGGCAGTACTGCTAATTTGGCTGTCAATGAGCTGGACATCAGTGCTTGAACCAGTGGAGGGGGGGCAGGTGGATCCATTGGGGCTGGCCTACCCTGCTGTACTGTGGAGCATTTAGTGATGTGGTACACATGGATTACACGGACATGTGGAAAATGCGTAAGAAATATAAAACAAATAAAATAAGAATAAAATTAAGTAAAAATTAATTTTTAAACTAACATAAAATAAAATAAAATAAAAATTAAAAGTATTCATAAAAGAAAATATAATAAAATAAAAAAAATGTAATAAACAATATAAAATAAAATAGAAAAAAAGAGATAAGGGATGGCATGAGAGATAAAAAAATAAGATTAGTATCTTCATGTGTGACATGCAATGCATTAATATAATTAACTTTATCATCCTTAACTTTTACATTTAAGTGTACAGCTCCTAACAGATGCACACTATAATACAGATTGCAGCAAGTCATCCTTGAAATGTGCATATATTCCACATGTGCATGTTTCAGTTATACAGATTACAGTTACAGCAGCGCATTTGTGCCACTGGTATAGAGGTTTCAATTTAATGAAAATATTATTGAACAAATAACAATATTGTATAGTTGTGAAGTGTGATATGTCAACTCACAACATCTGACTAAAGTCTAATATTGGAATCGTAAAATTGGTTAGTGCTACAGACTAATGCATGCATATTTCTTTTACAGTTGGTGTATGCATAGTCAATTTGATGCAACTGTATAAACTACAAAAAAATCTATGTGTAACTTTTAGTACTACAATAACACTACTCTTCTGCAGAATACATACCACATACTTCCCTCACTCTTAACAATCTAGCCCCATGCAATCTGACATTGTACTCCCGATCACTGGCAGCTGTGGAAAAAACAGAACAGAAAACAAGACCATTATAAATACAAGTCTTGCCTATAATCAGCTTTCTAAGTCTTACAAGTATTCTCAGTAGATAATACTTACACAGGTGTGGGATGCCCTGTGTCCTAAATACATCAATCCTGTGGTTGAGTGTATCCCTCTTCCTCCTCTGCAGGTCATTATAATGATACCTACATTGCTCTCCAGTGCTCGGGATACCAGTGGCACTGGATGCAGCCTGGGCTAAACTATTGCAAGCCTCAGACTTGTACTGGGAACCAGCATAGTCCCCCTGCAGAAGCCTTTGGCTATGGCTCCTAACAAGGAGTCCAGTGAATATCCTGGACTCCTGGACACCCCAACTCTGTGTCCTAAACTTGCCACCTTCTCCACAAACACCTGACATGTCTACAATACAATGGAGACTGATGCTTTCCCACAAGTTCCAATTATTGCATTTACTGGAGTGCACACACACTGGTTTGCACTGCTGCTTACTGCTTACCATCACGCAAATGCATTTCTCAGGAGTGTGCATCCCTAAGCAACATGTTTGCATGATGGTAAGTGAAGACCAGCAGTGCTAAGCAGTAAGTAATGAAATAATTGCAATTGAAATTGCAATTGTATGGTTATCGGATGCACAGGCAGTTGTGTATGCGTCTCAGGCAAATATGAAGTCCATGCAAATCCACATAGCAGCATTATACATAAAGGAATATAGTACACATTATACCCACAGTCATACATCTGATTATAAATGTGATAACACCTAGCTAGAGAAATCAATAAATAGCTGACACAATGTTACTGTCTCATCCCTTACACATATAATTAATGTCAGCTCCACTATCTAAAGTATTATAAGTGAGAGTGACTAAAATGGGAAGTGAATCAACAGTAAAAGTGTATGGAATATCTTGTATTAGAACAAAAGCCCATGTGTATGCCAGTCCTACACTTGCACATGTTTCCTCAAGAAGGTTGAAATAATACTTATCTATGTTTCAGGTTCATTGCTACAATCTGCAATGTCCCATCAGTATAAAAAAGTTGGACACCCTGCACTTGAACCCAGGACCATCTGTACTCCAGCACTATACTTACACCTGCTACCACAGGACTAGTAACATAACATTCACTATTTTACTAATCATTCTTAAGGTATTGCTGTTAACTGCTGCTCAATGCCACTTAGCAGGTTTATCAGATGCCAAATAGCATTAACTGAATATATCTGGTTTCTATTTTTGACTGTCTGGATCCTGTCTGCTTCCTGGGTGGTCCATTGTCCAGTTTGCACACTGCCATGCTTCATCCAAATGAGATAAGCACAGCCAAACCTGCCATTCATTTTCTCTGTTCCCGTGATTGTGCTAAGTGCTGTGTGATGATTGGGAGAGATGGGCGAAGGCTGCCACCCTAGTCAAATAGAATTTGATATATAATTCTGACATTTGTAAATAAATGTAAAATACAGGCATGTTTTCTTGATAATAAATGTAAAATACAGGCATGCTTCTTGAGTGCAAAAAAAACACTGTAAAATGTGAACTCCAAGATTGTTGCAACATTGCCATCTGCTGTAAGGAAAACCATGCCAAGCATTTCAAATGTCTGTGAAAGTACAATTATCTAAAAAATGGTGGCAGAGCAGCTAGCTGAGCACATTCTTTCTATTGTCTTAAGAAATAATTGTTAGAGTGCACATGTGGAAGGTGCTTTATTGCTTTGGTTTCTGCTAGAGTATATATGTGAAATGCCTTTTATTGCTGTATTCTCCTGTGTAGGTGTTAGCTTGCTAAATAATGTAAATGTAGTTTTTATTAGCCTGGGAACTCAGAACAGGTGTCAAGATGATGCAATATGAATACTGGGAAAACCTAAGTGTCAAAAATGATGTAATCTGGGGAGGACCCAGAGACATGTTTGTTAGTGATGTTTTATAAACTGTGTCTCAGAGAGAGATAGAGAGCATTTTGATCTTGATATCCAACTTATCAGCACTCTGCTTATGCTCACATGTAAGTTTTTAGCACTGTGATTTCTTGTAGGAATAGTTAAAGCTAGTAAAGATTAATTAGGTATTTTTCTTTGAAATCAGACCTGTCCTACTGTATTATTTTAAGTTTCTGTGTGATCTCTGAACTCTTTGATATATCTGTGGTGTAGTAGTCTTGTCTTGTGTTTTAATTATTTATTATTAAATATTTTTAAAACCTTCTACCTGTGGCTGATTTGTGTAGATATATGCTCTAGAGTACATTGCATATTTATAAAGGTTATTGTAATAGGCCACTCTAAAGTAATCCTTGACTGTTAGTCATACTACCATTGGATATTAATATTGCACAGTAATAACTGGACAATCTTTTAAGGGCCTTTTAATAGCTGATATTATTAACTGGGTGGTGGCAGTAATTACTGCCATATAGTTTGGGTAATGGGGCACAGTTGGAGAATATGTGTTAGTCTTTCCCAGTGTCTGTGAAGTTGTATAAATACTTATCTCTAAGTGTGTGTTTGTTGTGTCAGCTACTTGGCAGGGGCACAAAGCACTAGTTGGACAGAGAGGTTACTGGAGGTTTTAGCTTTCCCACTTAGGCTGAGACCTGGACCCTATAGCTGTGCCAGTGGGGAGTCTTATTGGGGACCTGGTGAGCAAGGGAGCAACTAGCCCCAGACTGACTGTAATCTCTGTGTGCACTTAAGGGAAATTGTACTTTGCTGTGTGTATTAGTTATCCTTTCCTCTTCTGGGAGACAACCTCCCTGGTGTTAGTGGTGAGGACTGAGGCTCGTTGATTGTTGGGCCAGGGCACGGTCATCACAAGTGTTTGGCAGTGGTGGGATCTACTTCACATACTAATTGGCTTGTAGTGGTGTGGGTAGAGCGAATTCCTGTAGCTTATGTACAGTGATCTCTAAAAGTGTTTTGTACTCTAAAACAGCCATGCAGTGTATACTCAGAGTTCAGATCAGAATTGTTTTATTTCTTTTGTTAGCTTAATGTTAGTCAGGGTGAGCAGGCAGCATGTCAGTGGAAGAGCATGGAAAGCTGACAAGGAGCCAGTCGGCGGAGATGTGCCAGGCTACGGGACTGGTGCATGGAAACCTGACTAAAGTAGACCTGATTGCAGCCTTGGTTACAGCTGCATCAGAAAAGAGCAGCCTGGAGAACAATTAGACTGACAGTGGAGGTACAATATCCTCGGAGAATGGACAGCTCAGCCTTTCTGCAGCGGACTTAAAAATCCAGCTGGAGCTAAAGAGACTTGAGTTGGAGGCCAGGCATATGGAACTAGAAGCAGCCGAGAAAATGAGGAGCCTAGAAACTGAAGAACAAGAATGGCAGAGAAAGCATGAGTGGGAAATGCTGACTCTTTACCAGAGTCATGGAGGTAATGGGGAAAGCAGTAAACGGACCCCAGAAGCACAAAAGGTCAGTAAATCTCTTCCACAGTTTAAAGAGGGGGGTAATTGTGATAGCTTTATTCATATGTTTGAGTGAGTATGTAAACATATGAAGTTGACCAAAGGCTCTTGGTATGGTTCCTGACCCCCTTACTACATGGTAAAGCTGTAACTTCTTTAACAAAAATGCATGACACTGACTGTTTTGATTATACTGCTGTAAAAAGACATTTATTAGAATGTTTTAAGCTAACACCTGAAATGTATAGGAAAAGTTTCATGAGCATAGATGCAAGGCAGATGAAAATGTATGTGAATATGTTGTTGAACTGAGCACTTATTTTCATAGCTGGGTGAGTAGATGTCAGGTCACCACTTTTGTAGGGCTGGCAGACATTTTGGTAAGGGAACAAGCCCTTAGCACTTTGCCTGAGGACATGAGGATCTGGTTAGCTGATAAACAGTGTGCTACTTCAGAGGAGTTGGGGAAGAAGGGAGACCTATACCTAGCAAGCAGGACAGCCCTGCACAGGAAAGGGACCCCCAGTACTGCTCATGGGACTAAAGGAACCCATGATGGGCAGCACAGACTGCCCCAACAGAATCCGCCAGTAGCAGGGGAAGCCACTAGTCCAGCTACACATCCAAAAGCTACGGTTAAATGTTTTGAATGCAACCAGTGGGACCATGTGGCATACAGATGTCCATGGAGGCAAGGTGGGGAACAAAAGGTGAAAGAGCCAGTAAATGGGAAAGACAAAATGCCAACAGTGTGTTGTCTTGAGACAACAGGGGTATGGAACTGCCATCCTGCAGATGTCCTGAGAGGGAAGGATTTGGATGAGACAGTACTATGTACTTAAGCAGTTACATGCAGTGAGGCTAGGAGGCAAGCATGTGGGTCTGGTAGCCTGGGGGATTCCCAGACAGACTGCATACTTGCAGCCAGGACTGCTGAGGTAGTTACTTCAGGGAGTGAGCTACGCTGTAGCAGTGAGACTGAATGTGAGCCACAGCTGCTTGTGGGTATTGATGTTCCCTTGGACAGGGTAACTGCAAAGGTAGAGGTGTGTAGTAGTACCCAGGCTGACAGTGAGGCACTGCTCTCAGAGGATGCCAGACTTCTTGTGGAAGGGGAGCTGGGAAGGGTTACAAGGAGAGACTTGAGACAGGTTCAGCTCTCAGACCCTACATTGCAAGGCCTGAGGCAGGTAGCTAGGGAGGCACCTGATTCTCAAGGGAAGGGGGATCTGTATACTGGAACAACGGGTTACTGTACAGAGAGTGGACCCCTGAGGGAGGGCTGGAAGGTGAGGGAGTACAGCAGTTGATAGTGCCTAGAGCTTACCATCTGGCACTTCTAACCATAGCCCATGATATTCCCTTTGCAGGTCATATGGGCATAAAATGTACAAAGAGACGTATTATGCAAAACTTCTATTGGCCTGGAATTTACAGAGATATAACAGGGTACTGCAGGACCTGTTAGCAGTGCCAAAAGGTAGGCAAGGCAGGAGACAAGGTCAGTGCTCCTTTGATGACTTTGCCTGTGATTGAGGAGCCATTTCAGAGGGTAACTATGGATATTGTGGGTCCTCTGAGTACCCCAAGTTCCACAGGGAAAAAGTATATCCTAGTGACTGTAGATTATGCTACATGATACCCTGAGCTGTGCCAGTGGGGAGTCTTATTGGGGACCTGGTGAGCAAGGGAGCAACCAGCCCCAGACTGACTGTGATCTCTGTGGTCACCTAAGGAAAATTGTACTTTACTGTGTGTATTAGTTATCCTTTCCTCTTCTAGTAGACAACCTCCCTGGTGTTAGTGGTGAGGATTGAGGCTCCTCGATTGCTGGGCCAGGGCACGGTCGTCACATGCTGCATCATGCAAATACTGTCCACCAAAAAAATAGAGGCAGAAAAGGATAAGTTAGGGGGAAAAGATGCAAGTAGTTGAAATGAGGAAATTCAGTGTATGACATACACATACAAGAAAATGATGGCTCACATGAGATATGTCTACATAGATCTGGATTTGAACTCTCACTCTAATGCATCTTCATGACACAGGATGGGTGCTGTATTCCTCTTTGCCACACAAACAGCTTTGCAAAAAATAACTGAGCTCATTCTGCACACAGCCAACTGCAACAGAATCTGCAGTGATATCAAACCATAAACTACCATTTGTACATTTATATTTGGATGTAGTGCACTTTCACACAACCTGTTATAATTATTGCTTGTAAATATACAGCTCTGTCTTACTTTTCTGTGTCTGTTGGTCACTCTTCAGTTATCTGACCAATACTCTGAGACATGCAATGTGTAAGCCATCCTGTATCATTGGCCTTAAAATGTGTGAAGATATTAAATGGGAATAATATCATATGCAATTGCCAACAACTGAAGGACAGGTTGGATGTTAAGGAACAAAACCTGTGAATTGTGCACTGCTTACTTACATTTCCAACCTTACATCTAACACTTTGTAGATTTAACTTGACACACACACTGGAAGTAAGGCAGTCTGCAGTGCTGTTGTGTTTTCAGTCTCCCAACCAGTAGTCATTCACAGGTGCAATCCATTCAAAACAAACACTGAGAGAGTGCCTGCACCATGTTTACATCTTTCAAATGGATCCAGATATTTGGGATTCAGTAATTCTAATGAGTTCACACTTCATTTGCATAGTCAATGTGCTAACAGCCCTGAATCTACATCATATAAAAAGGCAACTGTGCAGCTAGGCCAGCTGATGTGGATGAGATTTGTTTATATTGAGAAGACTGCACATAAGCTATTTCTTCAAGATGTATCTACACAGAGGATTATTGTATGCTTGCATTTTGTCAGCTACATACTGCATATGCTGGAATGTACTGAAGAAAAATATCTACACAGAGGATTACTGAACTTCAGAATGTATGCTTGCATTTTGTCAGCTACATACTGCATATGCTGGAATGTACTGAAGAAAATTCTGAAATAAAGGCTTTTACACTTGTATCTGTATACATTAGTTAGAAGTATACTGATGGCATGGGCATGTATGTCAAGCACTTCATAGATATACATGATTGCCAGTATATGAAAATGGAATGCTCTTTGATAAATATGTACAAATGTTTCAGGGACAGTTCCTTTGATAGCACTTTTATCATTTCAAAGATGGTTTTGTCACTCATCTAGTCAGGATACAATAGACAAGACTTTGTGGGTTCTGTTCAAGCAGCTTTATTATGTACAAACACATCAGAACCGAGGCTTATTAACTTTAACTTAGGTAAACTTATATACAAACTAGCTATTACACTCATACATGCTCATTCTCTGACTGCATTCTCAAAATGGCACTGAGATTAACACGTGCTCGGTATTTATATGTATGTTCAGTCCTTAAATTGCTCCTTAAAGACACAGCACACACACTCTGTTTTACATCCTCCCTCTTTGAGAAATAGGTTATAGAGCATTGACAACATCAGTTGACATGCAATCAATGCAAATAATTCTCTGTCATGCAATTATACAGAATTAGATACACATATATATAATCAAGTCCAGGTCTTTGTGTATTTCACACTAGGTCTGGAAATATAACCAAAATGTGTGACATAAAATTTAGAATCAGATTTAGCAACTGGGACTGTCTCTGCTGAATGTTCAACGTTAGGCACATTAGGAATATCATTAGGAAGGGAAGTAGAAGTTAAAGATATGTTCTGCAACAGGAACATTGTCTGGATTGCTCTGAGGTCTAGAGTCTGTATCACAGAAACAATGCTGTGATATCGTTTCTGATACAGGAAGAAGATGTCTGTAATTTCTCCTGTACTTCACACCCTCAGATTCTACAAAGTGGGATCTCGACTTAACAAATATACCTGTTACTTGACCAATCCGGTCAAAACCTTTCCCTGTTTGCATCCTCACTGTCTCTCCTTTTTTCAATGGACAAAGAAATCTGCATGATCTGTCATAGCTGGACTTCTGGAAAGAATACTTCCTGAATAATTGGGCTGTAATGGTTCTGTTATTCTCAGCATTAGACCTCAACAAACTGGAACTAATAGGCAATGTTGTTCTGGGTTGCCTGGATAGAAGTCTCTGAGCAGGTGAGTCAAGTATATCGGCACAGGGTATGTTTCTGAGATTTAATAAATTCAAAAAGACATCGGTATTGTCACACTTTGACCTTTCAGGTAATTGCTTTGCACTCTGTACTGCACGTTCAGCAAGTCAGTTTGACTGCAGATTTTCTGGACTTCTAGTAACATGTATGAAGTCCCGTTCTCTCACAAATTTCTGAAACAACTTAGTAAATTGAGTACCTTTGTCAGAAATAACTTTGTGTGGACTGCCATGGACTGAGAAATGACATTTCAACTTAGTGATAACAGCAGTGGATGTTAGGTTATGTAGTAAATTAATCTCAAACCAGTTTGAATAAGAGTTTACCAATGCTAAGTAATTGTTCCCTTGAATAGATCAGTGGCTACTGTTGACCAAGGTAGTTCAGGAACTTGACTTAGCTGAAGTGCATACAGAACAAGAAGAAAGTACTTGATCAATGTCTTTTACTAGAGAAGGCCAAAATACTAACTCTCTCACCCTTCTTTTGGTAGCTTCAGAACCTGGGTGACCACATTGCAAAATCTGGATATATTCATGTTGTAAAGAAGCAGGAACAATAATTCTAAGAACTTTGAAAATAATGCCATCTTCCATCAAAATCTCATCTCTGTAAGGAAAATAAGTTTGCACATCTGGTGGTAAAATAGTTTGCTTTGACGGCCATCAAATATTAATGTAGTGGTTGAGCTTTTGCAAAATTGGATCAGTCTTTGTATGATTTCATCAAGTCTCAAGGTAGAAAAATTACACACTTCCATGATGTCAAAGTCAAAATTCTCTATGTCAAGCTGTTCTGTTGCATTTTTGGGTGATCTAGATAGGGTATCCACCAGATAAAGAAATTTGCCTTTTGTATAGACAAATCTGAAGTTGTACTTTTGCAATTTGAGCATCATTCTTTGTAATCTCGCTGGAGCTGAATGCATAGGCTTCTTTACAATAGTAACTAGAGGTTGCTAATCATTTTCAATATGAATAGTTTGACCATAGATATAATCATGAAACATTGAACATGCAAATACTATTGTCAAAAGTTCTTTCTCGATCTAAGTATATTGCATTTCAGTTTGAGTAAGAGTTCTAGATGCATAGGCTACTGGCTGACTTCTTGAAGAATAACTGCACCAAGACCAAATTTTGAAGCATCACAGGAAAGAAATTACTGGTTTATTGACATTATAGTGGTGTACCTTCATTGAAGGTTGTGCGTCAGGGCTGGCAACTAGGCACATAAAAATCTACTGCCAATCATTAGCAGACCGGAGTTCCGCTGTGGCGACCCCTAACCGGGAAAAGCCGAAAGACACACACACAATAGTATCTCAATGTAGGTGGGGTGGCAATTTTCCACTTAAGGTATTCAAATGCTCTCTGGTGCTATTACAACCAAGGCCATGTAGCATGTTTGCGCATCAGTTCTCTCAATGGTGCTGTCAACTCACTGAAGTCTGGTATAAATTTGCATGAATAGTTGACCATGCCAAAAAAGCATTGTAGAACTTGAACATTGTCAGGTGCTGGCATCTCAAGAATAGCTACTTGCTTGAGTGAGTCTGGTCTCAAGTCAGTACTGGTAAATAAATGACTTACATATGTAACTTATGGTAGTCTGAATTTGCACTTTAGAGGACTGAGCTTTAAGTTTACATCACATGCTCTTTCTAGGACTCTCTAAAGAGTTCTGTCATGCTCTGCTTCACCATTGCCTCCAACCATCTACTATTATGGCACAAGGATAACCTGAACAAATTTGAAGGAAAATCTTTCTCACAGCAGCACTTTTTAATACCACACACAAGCCTGTCCTTTATCAATTTGTCTTTTAAATCACCAAACTGACACATTTCAGCTTTGTTCCTCGGGTCAGTAATATAAGCGGCAAAAGTCTCTCCTGGTTTCTGATCTCTTGTGTAAAACAAATACCTCTCTAATGTAATATTTGTCTGAAGGTGACACATTTCTCTGAATATGTGTTTCAAACACTTAGGGTCTTCCCTTGATTCAGCCTGTACAACAATATGGTAATTTTCACCTTTTGCCTCATATACTGCTGGTGCATGCACAAATGAATACTCTCTTTCACTGGCCTCTGACCCAGCTAGGTTTAGCAAAATGAATGCCCTGGTGCATTCATATTTGTTAGAATAAGCTGCCTATATAAAAATATCGTACTCTTGCTCAAATATTCTCAAATTCTCTGCAATATTCTTTTCAAATGCAAGTGGTGAGGCTTTCGAAATCCATCTGCCATATTAACACATACCAGTGAAGGATTTTGCAAATATACATGAACACACACACACACACATATATATATATATATATATATATATATATATATATATATATATATATATATATATATATATATATATATATATATATATACACACACACACATAGGCCAGAAATTTATGCCAGTATTCATAACTATGCCCAATAGCACAACAAGCCTCTAAATAACTGAACTTTGTGAAATAAGTCTCTTGGGCACTGTAATACTCTTGAAATTAGTGTACTGCAAGAAATCACCTCATAGTGTAAGAAATATTTCAGAATAGCTGCACTGTGCAAATGAACTGGGCAGAAGAAGCTCAAAGTAAGAAACATTTTAAAGTAACTGCACTTTGCGAATAAACAGTACACAACACACTGAAAAACATTTCCAAAATGGTGGTACTTTGCAGACAATTCTTTACAGTGCAAGAAACACCCTGTAATGGTGGCACTTTGCGAATAGACACACCCAGCACAAGAAACCTTTCGAAATGGCTGTACATTGACTGTACTTCATTTAATAGTTGCACTTTGCACACAAATAAACTCTTCAGAATACATGCACAGTAATAAGTACACACTGTAAGCACTTTTACACATTTTGGGATACTTCAAATAACTCTAGATCTGCTCTGAATACAATATGAAGTAGTAGTTATGCAAAAACACAGCACTTTGCCAAAACATGCAGTTGCCTTGGTTCATTTATGTTTAATACTACCTTTTTGTACTTATTATATTTGTTTTGCTCATTTAATCTCTTTCTATGCCCATTATACTTTTCTTGTGCTCATTTTACTTTAAACATGCCCATTTTGCTTCAAACATGCTCATTTTACTCTAAACATGCCAGTTTTGCAATTCCAAGGTAGTTCCACACCCCTTATGTACCTTTCTAATGCTCATTTTTTCAGATGTCTTAATTTTAAACATTTAGTTTAATCAACGAACCTTTTGTGCCCCTTGCTTGTTTACCAATGTGGTTTGGGCCCCTGTAATGCTCCGTTTTATCCTTTTTTTATAAAATAAACTATTCAAGCAACTTTTCACTACTTTCTGGCCATTTTTCATGCTTGTTTCTCTTAGTTTACCTTCACTGTTAACCCTGCACCTTGTAGCTCTGAAAAGAAGTCTCTGGAATCCCGGTTCTGACACCATATTGTTCGTCTAGTCAGGATACAATATACAAGACTCCATGGGTTCTATACAAGCAGCTGTATTATGTACAAACACATTAGAATTGTGGCTTGTTAACTTTAACTTAGGTAAGCTTATATGCAAACAAGCTATTAGACTCATACATGCTCACATTCTAGCTGCATTCTCAATATGGCAAAATGGCACTGAGATTAACATGTGATCGGTGTTTATATGCACGTTCAGTCCTTGAAACACTTCTTAAATACACAGCACATATGCTCTGTTGTACAGTTAGCTAGCAAAATGTGTAATTTGGCTGTTCTTTTGTGCAGGGGCAAAGGTGAGTTACTGTTATGGCACAAACAAGGATACGTTGTTCTTGTTACTCTCCTTGTTGTACATCCTGTCTATTGTTCATATTTCACATCTCTAGACTGTTTTATGTTTCTCCACTGGATAATATTGCTTGACTAACTTTTCTGTTTTATCTAGAAACATCTATTTTGTAGTTATGTGATACTTCTGTGTATTATCCTTCTGTTGTCTTTTAGAACACGTAGGAGTATGTCACCCAGACGAGTCAATTCTCTGAGACCCCCCCTTCACTGATGCTGAGAACTAGGTGATTGCGGATGCCTTTAGGCAACATGGTGCTTTTCTGCTGGAAAGGGGGCACGGAGTTGTAGCATATAGGATGTAAATATGGCACTAGATAGTTGATGATGTGAATGCCGTGAGTGGGCACAGCAGGGCATACAAGCAGATGTGCCACAGGGCCACTGGCATGATCACATCTGCATGGAGGAGAGCAGCTGCAGTGGGCCATGACCAGATAGTTACTGGTTGAGGGCCTGCTAGGGGACCACCACTAATACCCAATGAAGAGTTCCTGGCCAATATCAGGGATGCATACAGCTCCCAGGAGAGTGCAGCACACTTTGTCCTGGATGTTGGAGTAACAGTTTCAGAGACAGCAAGTACATCCCAGGAGGACCTTCCAGGTAGGCTTTGGTATCTCAACAGTTGCATACTGTTGTATAGTAAAACAATTGAAATCCGTAAGTTACTTCTGTGTCTCATTTATTTATTTTTTTTTGTGGGGGGGTGGAGGGATTAAAGATTGCTACAGTTATGAGCTTAGGTTGGAGTTGTCAGCCATGAAAGTTGAAATTATACTTAATGGACATATAAAGGTGTAAAAGTATTACCCCCATGTTAGTGTTAATTGTGATGATGTTGCCCTTATCTCTTGCTTAACTTCTTCCAGGATCATCTGGATTGCAGAAGACAATCTCATCTGCAGATGGTAAGCCATACATTTTTTATCAATACAGTTTGGGAATATTCATTTAACATGTAACAAGACACTATCTAATGGCTAACTAGGAATGGAGTTCAACTCCTCTTACTATGTGATAAACCCTTGCAAATGACCTAAGAGGATCAAAAGCCACCCCTTAAGATTTCTTAGTACTAGGTGCCAGAGAGTTACAAACCTATGACTTCATTAATCTTTGCCAATCAGTCAAAGATATGGTCATATGATGGTAGAAGAATCCTGTGCATCTGAAGGTAAACTACTGAATCTGGAAATCTGTAGATGCAAAAGATTGTCAGCCAAACTGTTGTGATTTTTAGGGATATGTTAGCTAGTAAATTATAGACTTATTTGCAGACTGTAACACTAACAACCTCAACATGATTAAACTCATCTAGACTTGGTTGTCATTTCATAAACACCTGAGTTACTGCCTGATTACCTGAACGAAAAACTACTTTCTTGTTACAAAACTAGTCCTCTTATACTACTTTTGCAACCCAAATATGCACAAATTCCAAGAATGTAACAATTTTCTTCCACTCGGTTGTTGAGGATATCAGTCAATGAGCTACAAACCAATGGGCTATGGTAAGCCCCCATCCCTTAGCCTGAACCCCTGCTTTGTCTGTAAACAGGATAAGCGTTTGCAAGGAGACATGTCTGTCCTGTAATAAGGAGATCTTGTTGCACTCTTCAAGAAACAGGTACCATATGTGAAGGTCTTCTTTGACTATGTAACTCATATCTTGTAGTGGTTCAGACACCATCCTTTTAACAGGTTAGCCAGAGATTTGTTTAATGTTCTCCCTGGTGCCACTGCCCTACAAGTAAAGTTACCAAGGCCCAACTGTTCCATAATCTTCTTTACTCTAATTTTCTTATTATCTATAAACTCCTTAATACCTTCCCTGCGGTGATTTATCTTGGCTTCTGGCAGCTTAAATGTTGAGGACACTTCATTGATTTCCAGCTCTTAAAAATCTAAAACTTAAATGGTCCTACACTCTTGTTATCATCAAGGGAAACCTAACAAAACTGAATAAATTAATCTATACTCTCCTTAGTGTCCCTGGCCCCACTCCTGTTAACCAGAAAAATCATCCACTTAATGTACTGTTGCCCATTAAAGAGCTCTCTGCTGCCGGCACCACTGTAAAGCTGTGCTAAATTTTTCAAAGGTGGCAGATGTCTTTACACAGCCCTTGGGCATAGGTACAAGAAAGTAAAATTGATCTTCAAATTACATGGCCAGATTTGGCCAATTTTCTTCAGCAATGGATTATGCAACCTCTTGATGGTCAGGATGGTGTTGTCTAATGATACATATCGAACCGTGACTTCTTCTTTCTTAATACTATCTTTGACTGATGAATCCTATGGAAAAAACAAAAGATGTATCAGTCTGAGTGCATCCTCTCTTTATCTGGCACTAAACATGATGGGGATATTCTAAAAGAAGACAATGGGGAAACAACAAAATACTTATCCTGCTTCTTGTTCAGTTTTTTATTAATTAAATTCTTCATGATCTCCTCCCTCCCAACGAATGACTATAAATTATTTCATAGTTTCAGACAAGGGATGGCATCTGATTTAATAGAAAAACTGGCAACAAAACCCTTTAAAATTTCTAGAGCTGGTTGTACATCTGAGGAATTCTTCAACAGTTTTTTTTTCCCAAACTGCCACTTTGATGGAGAGCTAAGCACAAAGGAAGCACTCTTTATCTGGCACTAAACATGATGGGGATATTCTAAAAGAAGACAAGGGGGAAACAACAAAATACTTATCCTGCTTCTTGTTCAGTTTTTTTATTAATTAAATTCTTCATGATCTCCTCCCTCCCAACGAATGACTATAAATTATTTCATAGTTTCAGACAAGGGATGGCATCTGATTTAATAGAAAAACTGGCAACAAAACCCTTTAAAATTTAGAGAGCTGGTTGTACATCTGAGGAATTCTTCAACAGTTTTTTTTCCCAAACTACCACTTTGATGGAGAGCTAAGCACAAAGGAAGCACTGAAAGGAATTATTTCCTTGAAATGTCTAAAATGAGTGGCCACTTCTGGCTGATAATTCTGAAGGAGTAGGAGGTAGTTTTCTGTCCCCATCAGTCACCCCCTTGGAATAAGACTACCCCTGTTTGACACAACATTTCACTGCAATATGTTAGTTTACACAGTGTGAACAAATATGCATGAAAGGAACAGCTGGCCAAACACATATACTACTATTAAAGGAACAGCATATATTCAGTATGTCCTTCTGGTTATCAGAATCCCAGGTGATGATTTGAGTTTGTCTATCATGTCTCTCAGCTATGTGTCTGCAGGATGCTCCTCTAATTTCAGGGACCTAAGAACAACATGGGCCACTGAGCATACATTCACAGCACAGTATAAACTGGAATGTCATGTGACAGCTATGGAAGATTTTATATCATTGGAACTACATGATATATTGCTGCACTGCTGGCTGTTTTATCTGGCTGAAACAGATGGCACAGTAGCTGTGTCAAGCTCTAACCATATTAATAGATTCTGGAATCATATAGACGCCTTCCACCAAGTAACTTCTCTCTTACCTTCTGCATTAACTAAAATGTCTCTCATCATTATTTGCTGAGACTAATCCATACACATGCAATATATATGATTACTATAAAATGACTGATGCCTTTTCAATACCTCCCAACTATACAGATTTTCGCACAATGTCCAGATTTTTGCCTCATATTTTTGGTCCTTTCTCATAAAATTGTGTTTTTTTGGCAAACCACTTGCAAATCATTGAGGGTTAAAAATCAGAAAATAATGAGTAATTTGAGTTTCAGACTTCATACACTGAGAAAATTCATGCTAATACAAAACCTGTTATTCTATCAATTTTCTAAGTTTGTAAGAGTAATATTTAAAAATTGACCCATTTTTTGGACCTTTGTCCACCATTATTGATAGCCTTTGTCCAGATGTCTTGCTCCAGGATTTTGAAAGGTATGAAACAGACATTTAATCTAAAAAAATATTTATGAACACAAATTGTTAATGCAACAAACCAGGACTATACAAGTCTAAAAAAATGTTTGTGGAAGGGGGGACAAGCATCCTGTACAACTAAACCCTCTACTCCTTAAATAAACTAACAATAAGATCACATTTCCCAAGTTGGTGGTGTGAGATCAGTGAAATATGTCCTTTCTCCTTCTTTTGTGCATAGGTTCATAGGGTCATAGGCAGGTACTAGGCTATTGGTCCTAGGGCCTATGTAAGCCTAGCCAAAAAGGTACCCTGGCTTTTGCCACCCAAGAAAATTATTTTCTTGTGCCCCTTTTGAGCACAGCCACAGAGGTGAGCCCTGGGGCAAATTTCCTATTTTCCATCCAATTATCAAGATTTTTTTTTGAAGAGTGCTAATGAGGAGCTTTGTTTGATATAGATAGGTAGTTTGTTCCAGAATAGGGGAAGTCTCTGGGATAAGAACCTATCCCTCCAGCATGTTCTGTTTATTGTGGTGACAAGGTTTAGGTCCCTAGAGTATGTAGCTTGGAGGGATTGGGATTTCTTTAAGTGGAGCATGTCCAACAGCTCTGGGTTTGACATAGCTTTGTGTGTTAAGCAGAGATCGCCACTGAGTAGGCAATATGCGACAGAGTAAAGCTGGAGTTTTTTGAGACGGTCTGCGTAGGGCATTTGCTTGAGGCAAGTAATCCTCTTTGTGAAGTATTTCTGTGGAATTTCCACTTGTTGTAGATGTCTTGTGAGGTACGTACCAAAAGGGGTGTTGTACTCTATAATGGGTCTAATGAGTGATGAGAAGAGGGGAACAATTACCTCTTTTTTCATGAATGAGAAACCTTTTGTGATGAGGTGTGACATGTAGAAGAATTTCCTGACTACTGCGGTGATGTGATTATCAGAAGAGAGGCTACTTTCCACCTGTGTCCCAAGGTCTCATATCACACTTTCGGTGTTAAGTAGACTACCACCTATGTGGTAACTTATGGGTACAGAGTTTTTACTAAAGGGGATGACAATGCACTTTTTTGCATTGAGCTTGAGGCCATAGCTTTGACACCAGGCATCTGTCTCAGTGAGGCCCTTTTGTAGGATGTCCACATTATTAGGAGTTTCAATTATGGCTCCTAGTTTGCAGTCATCTGCGAACATTGTTAGCCAAATACCATCTGTGTTAGCCTGTACTTCAGAAAAGTAGATATCAAACAGGAGAGGACCCAGAACTGAACCCTGTGGTACTCCACTTGTCACTGGTATGAAGTCAGATTTAGAGTCTGCTACTTTCACAATGTGGGTTCTGTCAGTGTACCAGTTGGCAACCCATCTTGTGACATAGGGATTTATACCTAGTTTAGTGAGTTTATCTATAATTCCAGAGTGGGGGATGGTGTCAAAAGTATTGGAGAGATCTAGATAGGCTGTGTGAACCATGTTACCTTCATCTACAGCTTTGTTGACTGCTTTATAGAAGTCTATCAGGTTTAGGAGACATGATCTGCCTTTTACAAACCCAAACTGGGTGGGGTCCAGAGTTTGGAGATTACCAATGTCTTTGTTTATAAGTTCCATGATGATACATTCCATGGCCTTGCAGTCTCATTAGGCTAATGGGGCGGTAGTTTCCAGGGTCCATGGTGGCTCCCCCTTTGTGGAGTGGGATAACCATCACTGTGCGCCATTCAGTGGGCACAAAGCCTGAGGTGAGGCTATGATTGAACATGGTGCTTAGGTGGTATGCTAGTTCATTCTGTAGTTCATGTAGAACGCAGCATGGGATGTTGTCAGGTCCCATGGATGCTGTGTTCTTGGCTTTGGAGAGTGTGGATTTTACCTTTGCAGCTGTGATTACAGGAACTTTGTATTCTTCTGGTATAGAGATGGGCCCTTTAGGGGGTGAGAGGGGGGTAAAGTTAACACTGAACCTATCTGCCAGGTTGTTGGCAATATCAGTTGGTTCTGTATATTTAGCGCCATTGTGATATAACTCAGAGCAGATCTGAGTGTTGCCATTGAGATTTGTGACATAGCTATAGAATGCTTTGTGGCTGTCTTTAGAATCAGTGGTAATTTTGTTTTCGTAACTAGCTTTGGAGGATTTTATGAGGGATCTCAGCTTCTTACTGAGGCTGACCAGGGAGTTCCTCCAATCATGGGATTTTACTCTTTTTTGCAACAGTTTCTTTCTTCTGTTGTAGAGTTTGTTTATGGTAGGGGACCACCAGATTGGCTTCCTTTTTTTGGAGGATAGCATCTTGGTTCTGTTAGGGATATCACGATCCATGCACTCGTATAAGTGCTTATAAAGTGCATTTGACCCTCGTCCTCATTGTTACACTTTCATTGAAGGCATCTATGGGATATTGAGACAAAAACTCCCAAGAGTCTTTCACTAAATGAGGGATTTTTTCATAAACAGATTTTAACATAATGTTGATAGCCTCCCCTAAAGGAAAAGTTTTAGATCTACTGCCAGAGATAATAGGTCTAAATGGTGGGTCCTCGATACTCTTATGAATCTTTGGTATACCTACTAAGGTTGCTATCACTGGATGTTCTACTCTTAAATAATTATAAGTGTCCATAGTTATACGTTTGTCAATTAAGAATTCTTCAATATGTAAATTAATCCTCCTATATGCTAAATTCACCTCATTTAATGATACCACTTCATAATTATCTGTAGAATGTAATATATCAGAAATCTTAGAGGAATAAGTCAACTGGTCATACAAAAAAATACCCCCTCCTTTGTCCGGCTTCATTACACATATTGTTCTATCATTTCTTAACTCATTTAGAATTTTTTCTTCATCGTCAGATAAGTTACTTTTAATTTTTTTTTTTTACCCCTAAGAGTATTATTCAACTGATACAGTTGTTTGATTACAGATTTCTCAAACACTGCTATAGTAGGATGATTAACTGGTATGAACGTACTCTTCTTTTTCAAGGTACTAGGACCATTGTATATATTTTGTCCATTCACTTCCTTGTTGTTAAACATAACAGCTAAATTTAATTTCCTAGTATATAATTTAACTTGACTGATGTTGTCTACCAGTTTAAAATTAGTAGTAGGACTATATTTTAATCCTTTAGAAAACAAATTCTACATCCGTGTAATTATAAATATTAAATTGCTTATAACTATTAATAACTCCTACCATAGTAAAATTTAATCTACTATCTATAATTTCATCTTCTCTCATAGAGTTATGATCTATATTCTCATTGGTCATTAATATACAATTATTTGCCAATGATATTGTTGAAATTTTTTCCAATTCCCTCCCCATTTCCAATCTCTTGTCTTCCCTACCTGTTTGTTTTTCCAAAAATGTGAATTCCGCTCAGTCTGATCAACTACATCCCTTTTTTCATAACTATTGTAATCATACCCATCATGCATGTTATAATTCCATCAATAAGCAGTACCATTCTTGTATTGTTGAATATCTCTCTTCATTTTATTACTCTTCCTCTCAAAGGCTTTTTTGGCATTAGATTCAGCCACATTAAATTGTTTTATATATAATCTTTCCCACTGTGCAAATAATAAATCTTTTAAAATCACTTCATTTAATTTTTCAACTTCTTGCATACTCTTAATTAATTTTTCATCATTGAATTTTATCAACAATTTCATATAACCGATACCACAACTGTGAAAAAACATATTAAAATCATTAATAATATTATCATTAATATCAATTCCCATAGGGTGCTTAAAGAACCTTAGGCCCTTGGGTATGATATTAGATTTAATACATTTACTCAGATATGCATTGTCTAATTTCAGTGAATTAATCAGATTAAGTTTCTTTCCGAACATATAAACAATGTCCTTTAAAGATCCTTTAGGTACAAAATTATCAAATACATCATCATGCACTTTGTCCTGGTCAAATTCACAGTCCTTGTTCAAAAATAGTCTTAACTTATTAGTATTACCACTTTTATCAATATTGTCCATTCGAAGGCTATTTTGTGTGCTGCCGATTTCTTTGTCAGTCCCAGTATCAGTCACAGTATGGGCATATGTCCTCACCGGTATCTTCCTCTTCGGTTTAGTACCTATCCTTTTAGACTCATCGTCGGTGTCGGTAAAAGAAAAATCAAAAGTATAGTCCAAAAAGCCAACTCTACTACTGTTTCTGTGTTCATTAACATGCACACTGGAAGGCAAATCAGTAGTATTAACAACTTCTCTACCATCACCTTGCCCATTGGGAATGCTAGAAAGTTTCACTGTACTGTCCAAAGAATTATCGTTGTTCCCAGCTAAGCAATTCACCCTTAGGTTCTCACTGTTAACGTCAAGTTCCATAGGAAACTTCTGAAAAGAATCCTGTCATTGAGAAGTATTGAACGAACTGGTAGTCTTTCTACTATCATCCACATATTGTCGTTTAGCCTGCCTTAGCAAGCCACTTAAATTAACTTTGTCCTTGTCCTTATCGGACGTACCAGGTAGTACAACATTAGTTAAAAGTAACGTGAGTCTCTGTACTTCAATTTTTATCCCATATCCAATATCCCATAGATGCCTTCAATGAAAGTGTAAGATTTGTCACTATTGATGTAATCGATCTGTATTCTTGTATTCCGAAAGACGAGGGTCTTGAAGCATTCATTAGAAGTATGAGGAAATATGTTGACTACGAATGGGATAAGATTTGTCTCATCATGGAGATGATGAGTATAGTACTTGAACATAATTATATTTACTTTGAAGGTGAAATTTTTAGACAGAAAAGGGGCGTTGCAATGGGTGCTGCTTGTGCCTCGGTGTTTGCTAACCTAGTCATGCTTGACTGGGAAGAATCGATTATTTTTCAAAGTGAATATTATAAAAATATTAAATATTACTCTCATTTCCTGGATGATATTTATATTTTATGGCAAGGTAATGAAAAGAGTTTGGATCAATTTTTGAACTACATCAATTTGAGTAGTACATTACTTAAATTCACTTGTTCTCATAGTCAGACAGGTCTAGCTTATTTAGATACTTTTATATACAAAGATAATATTCAGTTTTCATCACGAATACACAGGAAATCTACCTTCTCTAATAGTTACCTAGAATTTTTTAGTAATCATCCAAAATGTTTGATGAGAAATATATATAAGGGACAATTAGTCCGAGCATTAAGAATGACTTTGTTATATAGTGATATGTTGGAGGAGGTAACATATATTACTAAGTTATTTAAAGATAGAGGTTATGATGTGAAAATGATGGATAAAGTAAAAAAACAAGTGGTCAAGGGATGGGGGACTAAATATAGGGGATGGGGGACTAAATATATCCCGTCATTAGGTGTATTATACAGAAATTCTTGCAATAGTAACGCAATATTTAATTGTACCTCCAGGTCTACTGATTTAAGTAGAGCATGCATACTGGAGTATGGGCCACATATACATAAGGTCAAAGGGATTTTAAATAACAATTGGAACATCATTCAAACAGATACATATGTGTCAGATATAGTTGGTAATAAGCCTTATTTTGTAAATAAAATGGGTCCCAATATAAAAAGAATTTTAGAAAAGGGACCAATATTAATAAGTAATAAAGTTACATATACACATAAATGTGGTAGTTGTAATTGGTGTTATTTGATTAACACCGAAGAAGTAGTGAGGTTAGACGATATATCTAGGTCTTATATTAAATTTAGATATGGAAATTGTAAAACGAGGTTTGTGGTGTATATCGCATTATGTGTAAAATGTTCAGCTTTCTATATTGGGAAAACTGAGAGGCAGTTTAATAAACGTATCTATGACCATATGTATTGTATTAAAAAGGGAGATGATAAAAATGCTTTATATAGACATATCAATCAGTATGGTTCTGATCATCGGTTCACTTTCGGTATTATAGATATTATTAAGTCAGACCCTAGGGGTGGTGATTGTAAAGGGCACTTATCTTACCGTGAAATGTGGTGGCAATTATTCACGGATGCCTCTTCATCTCCCGGTCTGAATGATAATATTTCAATTAAACCTCTACTTATGTATGTCATCTCATTTTTTACATATTTTAAATGTATTTTAAATATTTTAAATAACTAATATATGATGTAATATTTTTATATATTAATAATTACTATATGGTAAAAATTTATATATGTATTATTATACATAGTTAATATATATGTATACATAGTTCAACATACTGTTACATATATTTTTTAATATTTTTAACATATATATATATATATATATATATATATATATATATATATATAATTGATTTTGAAAGTACTATGATATGCACTTGAGCAAATTATTCATATATGTCTGATTTTATTATTTTATCTTTTAATACACATTTCTATTTATTATTTATTATTTATTGTTTATATGTTAAGAAGTTTTACATTTATTGAATGAATTGATCAGTTTTTATGAATTTGGATATTTTGCATTCAGTAACATGTAGATAGATCATTTTGGTACATTGTGCCTTTAAATTTGTGAGCTCTGTTTGGCGCTCAAAAAGTAATTTAAACTGGGCTAAATCAAAATGTAAGTCAGTTCTGATGAAGCCTGTGTTGTGTACAGGTGAAAGCGCTTAACCCTTGTTTGTGTATGTTCAGTTTTTTAATAAATTGTGGAGTTTAACCATTAGAGGGCTGCTACTTTCGTTTGTTGGAAGTTACCTTGGTTTTATATCTAAAGAAGGAGTTATCGGTTTCTCAAGATTACATAGCCTGTGGCGTTAGCTGTTGCCATTTTGGTTTTTGGTTACTTGTTGCTGCGAACGCTGTTTTTGGGTACTGTTATACCCTTAATGGACCAGCTAAACTAAAAAGAATCTTTAACATAGGATTCACTTTTGCTAACCAACTACTGTATGAAAGTATTTATCACCATAAACAACCATGACTTCAGTTTTACTGCCACTACTGGCTACAGTAGGTCTAAAGCTGGGTTTATCCAAATGTTTATGTATTTTCTGCACGCCAAAAAATCTACTTAGTTTTGGCTTCCAAATTCTAAAATAATCAGCTATTTCATTAGTAACCCAACCTTCAATTAGCAATTCTATGAAGGCATCTATCAAACCATATGATCTTTTTACATCTGCCAAATTTATCACAACATAATACTTTTCATCATTCAACATATTATTCAACCTTTGGCAGTAAAAACTATAATCCATAATTACCACGGCATTGCCTTCATTGGCCTTGATAATATAAATATCCTTATTATTTTACAGTTCACACAAGGCTTCTCTTTCCATTTTAGTCATATTATAAAACACATTTTCATTTTTTCTATTAAGTAAATCCCGCACTTAATTTTCACAAGTCACCAGAAAAGCCTCTAACTCTGGTCTCACAGGCAGGTTAAAAGAGTCAGGCTTCTTAAAAACAAAGGGTGAATTTAATAAAGCCTATACATTTTTTTCCATGTAAACATTGCGCCACGCTACTAACATGGCCGAAAAATTTTTAGATTCAGTAAGCGCTGCTGAGTGGCACACACAAGCGCACCAATACAGAAACTTCTGTGGCATGCAAATCACTTCGTAAGCAAGTGAATCTCATGCAAATGAGGCAGGTAGAGTGATCCAGTAAGCAGATAGGCAGCCCTGCAGACCCAGTGTCAGTGCCCATAGTGTACATGGAAAAATTCCATGCACAGGACTGTAAACAGACAAAAGGGGCTGTAAAAATGTAGCGAGATAGACAGAAATGGCATAGCACACACTGATATGAGCAAAACTATCCTCTGTGTGTTCTAAACATTTCAGTAAATATGATAAAATAACATTTTTTTAATAATCTTGGCATGTTTGCTCAGCACGCTGCAGTGCACAAACATGACAAAAAAAAATGGAAAAATCAAATATTAATATCATGAGACTGAAATATGTTACAGGACTCTGTGTGCAGTATCTACAATGGTGTATTGGTACTGTTGCTAACGTGGAAGGGCTTGAAAGTGTGTAGTGTCCAGGTTGTGAGCATGGATCCCTATGCAAATGAGGTGGAGTTGCTGAATAGCATAATGGGGTAATCATGTCCACAGATCCTCTATATGTTCATAGGTTCATAGGTTCATACTAGGCTATCTGCCCGAGGGCATTTACAAGCCTAGCCCATAGTTTTGTGGCTTACGCCACCCCTTTAGTATGGGGAACTATACCCATTATTTTGCTGTGCCTCTGTCGAGCAGTGACACTGAGGTAATCCCTGGGGTATATCTGCGATCTCCCATCCATTGGTCAAGATTTCTCTTGAACAAGGCCAGCGAGGTGCTGTGCCTCACATATACCGGGATTTTATTCCACAGCATAGGGAGTCTTTGGGTGATGAATCTATCCCTCCAGCACGTCCTATTAATAGCCGTGTCGAGGTTTAAGCCTCCTGCCCTTGTGGCTCTGATGGATCTAGATTTTTTGAGGTGAAGCATATTCATCAAATCTGGGTTTGACATGGCCTTGTATGTTAGGCAAAGGTCACCTCTGAGCAAGCGGTAAGTGACTGAATAGAGCTGGAGTTCTTTCAGTCGGGCAGCATAGGACAGATGTTTGAGACCCTTTATCCTTTTGGTGAGGAACTTTGTGGCCTCCAGCTGCTGCAAGTGTCGGGTCAGATACATTCAATGGGGCATTGTACTCAATCATTGGTCTGATGAGTGATGAGTATAGGGAGACTATGACCTCCCTTGATCTAGATGAGAATCCCTTCATGATAAGGTGGGCAATGTAGAAGGTCTTCCTAACTACTTTAGCTACATGGGTGTCGAATGACAGACTACTATCAACCTGGGTCCCCAGGTCCCTGATAACTTCTTCTGTGCTCAGTGGATTGCCACCTATTTGGTAGCTAGGGTAACCTTGTTTTCGAAGGGTATGACTATGCATTTTTGGCATTTAACTTTAGGCCATGGCTCTGGCACCAGTTATCCGTTTCTGTGAGACCCTTCTGAAGGATATCTGTGTCAGATGTGTTTTCTACTATGGCTTCAGTTTGCAGTCATCTGCAAACTTTGTCAGCCATAACCCTCCTGTGTTTGCTTGTACTTCGGAAAAGTAGATGCCAAACAAGAGTGGGCCCAGGACTGAGCCCTGTGGTACACCACTTGTGACAGGCTTTGAGTCTGACATGGCGCCAGCAACTCTGACCCTGTGGGTTCTGTCACTCAGCCAGTTTGCAACCCATCTTGTGATGTATGGGTTAACATTTAAGCTGATGAGTTTTTCAATGATACCGAGTGGGGTATTGTATCGAAGGCCTTCGCCAGATCGAGGTAGGCTGTATGGACTGCCTTTCCTCATCAATGGCTTTGGTGACTGTTTGAAAAAGTCAACCAAGTTTAGAAGGCATGATCTGCCTTTGACAAAGCCAAACTGGGATGGATCCAAAGTCTGCAAATTCCCTATGTCTTTATTTATGAGGTCCATTATGATCCTCTCCATGGCTTTGCAGACAAGGCTTGTCAAGCTAATGGGCGGTAATTTCCAGGGTCGGTGGAGGCACCGCCTTTGTGAAGTGGGACCACAGTTGCAGTCGCCACTCCTGGATGCGTATCCAGAGGTAAGACTATGATTAAACAGCTGTCCTAGCTGTGGGTTTAATTCCTCGTTGAGTTCGTGGAGCACACAGCCGGGGACACCATCAGGTCCCATGGAAGCTGTGTTTTTTGCTTTGGAGAGAGCAGTTCTCACTTGGGCGTTGGAGATGTTTGGGGGGCTGCAATCGCTTGGTATAGATATCTCTCCTTTGGGGAGGAGGAGTTTGCACTGAACCTGTCAGCCAGTATGTTGGCAATGTCTGTAGGATCAGTAATCTTCACATCATTTTGAACTAGTTCTGAGGCAGAGAACCATGTTGGTGTCCACAGAGAAAGAAGCTGACATCAAGAGAAGGTGTGTTCACTAACTTCTGAGCATAGCTGCTTCTGTTTGCATGGCACATAGCCATGTTGAACATGCAAGTCTGGGGGTATGCACTAACTGCTATGCAGTCTTTACCTACGGGTCGTATGTTTTTGTAGTGCACCGCAGTGCTCAGAGTATCTCAGAGCCAATGATGTATTAATTAGTGTTCATCATTCCTCAACTTAAACTAGGGTCATTAAATGATGTCAATGATATACTAGGCAGGTGCACTGCATCATAGGTAGCCAATCATGCAGGCAGCACCTACAGTAGAGCACTGTAAAGTATGCATACACCCTACAATCTGATTTGTCCTCCATACTCTGCCCCACTGGAGCACAGACTTGGGAATTTTAACTGAAAGAATGCTAGGGGTTGTTGCAGTTCTGCTACATTTTTATGTGTTAGATGCTGAAGTCAATGCTACTGCTGCTACTGCTGCTAACAATAGGCCTAGGAAGAAAAGGAGAAAAGTGTTCAGGCCCAGAGTAACCTTCAAGATGCTACATGAGCTGGAGATTGTAGAGCACTACAGGGTGGACAGGGACATACTACAAGAACTCACTGAGCTCTGCTGCCCTCAACTCAGGCCTAGAGCCAACAGAGGGGAATGCATCCCAGTGGAAACAAAGGTATGTGTAGACCTTAGGGTAATAGCTACAGGGTGCTGCTTGTGCCTCGGTGTTTGCTAACCTAGTCATGCTTGACTGGGAAGAATCGATTATTTTTCAAAGTGAATATTATAAAAATATTAAATATTACTCTCGTTTCCTGGATGATATTTATATTTTATGGCAAGGTAATGAAAAGAGTTTGGATCAATTTTTGAACTACATCAATTTGAGTAGTACATTACTTAAATTCACTTGTTCTCATAGTCAGACAGGTCTAGCTTATTTAGATACTTTTATATACAAAGATAATATTCAGTTTTCATCACGAATACACAGGAAATCTACCTTCTCTAATAGTTACCTAGAATTTTTTAGTAATCATCCAAAATGTTTGATGAGAAATATATATAAGGGACAATTAGTCCGAGCATTAAGAATGACTTCGTTATATAGTGATATGTTGGAGGAGGTAACATATATTACTAAGTTATTTAAAGATAGAGGTTATGATGTGAAAATGATGGATAAAGTAAAAAAATAAGTGGTCAAGGGATGGGGGACTAAATATAGGGGATGGGGGACTAAATATATCCCGTTATTAGGTGTATTATACAGAAATTCTTGCAATAGTAACGCAATATTTAATTGTACCTCCAAGTCTACTGATTTAAGTAGAGCATGCATACTGGAGTATGGGCCACATATACATAAGGTCAAAGGGATTTTAAATAACAATTGGAACATCATTCAGACAGATACATATGTGTCAGATATAGTTGGTAATAAGCCTTATTTTGTAAATAAAATGGGTCCCAATATAAAAAGAATTTTAGAAAAGGGACCAATATTAATAAGTAATAAAGTTACATATACACATAAATGTGGTAGTTGTAATTGGTGTTATTTGATTAACACCGAAGAAGTAGTGAGGTTAGACAATATATCTAGGTCTTATATTAAATTTAGATATGGAAATTGTAAAACGAGGTTTGTGTTGTATATCGCATTATGTGTAAAATGTTCAGCTTTCTATATTGGGAAAACTGAGAGGCAGTTTAATAAACGTATCTATGACCATATGTATTGTATTAAAAAGGGAGATGATAAAAATGCTTTATATAGACATATCAATCAGTATGGTTCTGATCATAGGTTCACTTTCGGTATTATAGATATTATTAAGTCAGACCCTAGGGGTGGTGATTGTAAAGGGCACTTATCTTACCGTGAAATGTGGTGGCAATTATTCACGGATGTCTCTTCATCTCCCGGTCTGAATGATAATATTTCAATTAAACCTCTACTTATGTATGTCATCTCATTTTTAACATATTTTAAATGTATTTTAAATATTTTAAATAACTAATATATGATGTAATATTTGTATATATTAATAATTAATATATGGTAAAAATTTATATATGTATTATTATACATAGTTAATATATATGTATACATAGTTCAACATACTGTTACATATATTTTTTAATATTTTTAACACATATATATATATATATATATATATATATATACATATAATTGGTTTTGAAAGTACTATGATATGCATTTGAGCAAATTATTTATATGTCTGATTTTATTATTTTATTTTTTAACACACATTTCTATTTATTGTTTATATTTTAAGAAGTTTTTCGTTTATAGAATGAATTGATCAGCTTTTATGAATTTGGATATTTTGCATTCAGTAACATGTAGATAGACCATTTGGGTACATTGTGCCTTTAAATTTGTGAGCTCTGTTTGGCGCCAAAAAAGTAATTTAAACTGGGCTAAATCAAAATGTAAGTCAGTTCTGATGAAGCCTGTGTTGTGTACAGGTGAAAGCGCTTAACCCTTGTTTGTGTATGTTCAGTTTTTTAATAAATTGTGGAGTTTAACCATTAGAGGGCTGCTACTTTCGTTTGTTGGAAGTTACCTTGGTTTTATATCTAAAGAAGGAGTTATCGGTTTCTCAAGATTACATAGCCTGTGGCGTTAGCTGTTGCTATTTTGGTCTTTGGTTACTTGTTGCTGCGAACGCTGTTTTTGGGTACTGTTATACCCTTAATGGACCGGCTAAACTAAAAAGAATCTTTAACATAGGATTCACTTTTGCTAACCAACTACTGTATGAAAGTATTTATCACCATAAACAACCATGACTTCAGTTTTACTGCCACTACTGGCTACAGTAGGTCTAAAGCTGGGTTTATCCAAATGTTTATGTATTTTCTGCACACCAAAAAATCTACTTAGTTTTGGCTTCCAAATTCTAAAATAATCAGCTATTTCATTAGTAACCCAACCTTCAATTAGCAATTCTATGAAGGCATCTATCAAACCATATGATCTTTTTACATCTGCCAACTTTATCACAACATAATACTTTTCATCATTCAACATATTATTCAACCTTTGGCAGTAAAAACTATAATCCATAATTACCACGGCATTGCCTTCATTGGCCTTGATAATATAAATATCCTTATTATTTTACAGTTCACACAAGGCTTCTCTTTCCATTTTAGTCATATTATAAAACACATTTTCATTTTTTCTATTAAGTAAATCCCGCACTTAATTTTCACAAGTCACCAGAAAAGCCTCTAACTCTGGTCTCACAGGCAGGTTAAAAGAGTCGGGCTTCTTAAAAACAAAGGGTGAATTTAATAAAGCCTATACATTTTTTCCATGTAAACATTATGCGCTACTAACATGGCGAAAAATTTTTAGATTCAGTAAGCGCTGCTGAGTGGCACACACAAGCGCACCAATACAGAAACTTCTGTGGCATGCAAATCACTTCGTAAGCAAGTGAATCTCATGCAAATGAGGCAGGTAGAGTGATCCAGTAAGCAGATAGGCAGCCCTGCAGACCCAGTGTCAGTGCCCATAGTGTACATGGAAAAATTCCATGCACAGGACTGTAAACAGACAAAAGGGGCTGTAAAAATGTAGCGAGATAGACAGAAATGGCATAGCACACACTGATATGAGCAAAACTATCCTCTGTGTGTTCTAAACATTTCAGTAAATATGCTAAAATAACATTTTTTTAATAATCTTGGCATGTTTGCTCAGCACGCTGCAGTGCACAAACATGACAAAAAAAATGGAAAAATCAAATATTAATATCATGAGACTGAAATATGTTACAGGACTCTGTGTGCAGTATCTACAATGGTGTATTGGTACTGTTGCTAACGTGGAAGGGCTTGAAAGTGTGTAGTGTCCAGGTTGTGAGCATGGATCCCTATGCAAATGAGGTGGAGTTGCTGAATAGCATAATGGGGTAATCATGTCCACAGATCCTCTATATGTAGGCAGAGAACCATGTTGGTGTCCACAGAGAAAGAAGCTGACATCAAGAGAAGGTGTGTTCACTAACTTCTGAGCATAGCTGCTTCTGTTTGCATGGCACATAGCCATGTTGAACATGCAAGTCTGGGGGTATGCACTAACTGCTATGCAGTCTTTACCTATGGGTCGTATGTTTTTGTAGTGCACCTCAGTGCTCAGAGTATCTAAGAGCCAATGATGTATTAATTAGTGTTCATCGTTCCTCAACTTAAACTAGGGTCATTAAATGATGTCAATGATATACTAGGCAGGTGCACTGCATCATAGGTAGCCAATCATGCAGGCAGCACCTACAGTAGAGCACTGTAAAGTATGCATACACCCTACAATCTGATTTGTCCTCCATACTCTGCCCCACTGGAGCACAGACTTGGGAATTTTAACTGAAAGAATGCTAGGGGTTGTTGCAGTTCTGTTACATTTTTATGTGTTAGATGCTGAAGTCAATGCTACTGCTGCTACTGCTTTGCATCATTTTATTTGTAGTGAGTGATGTGCCCCCCCCAAATGACTGACAACAGCAAGGCTTGTTGATATCAACAAGCATTATATGTTCAACACTGATACTACTAGAAGACATGAGTTGTGTTGCATGCATCAGGTACTGTGATCTGTAGTGTGTACCAATACTAGGTATGTGTTCTAAACTACATACAGCCAACTTGCAGTATGTGTGTGCCTTGGCATGTTTGGTATGCAGTGAGTAAAAGTGGTGCTAGTCTGAATGTGGCCATGTTTATGTGTGAGTCAGTTACACCAGTATAAATCATGTTATGGAGCCATAGGACATGTGAACGTAACTAGCATAATGAACATATGTCCCTCACAATCAGAGACATCTGTATACTCTTTGGTACAGGACCAGCACATAATGCCCCAGTCCAAGAGGGACTCAGGCAGATGCTGTGCATTGAGATGATGGCTGCCCAGCCAATCAAACAGATAGCATGTGCTGATGTGCACTGAGGTGCTCTGTGTACCATTAGGCAGAGTCTGTTTCAAGGGTGTGCTTATGTCTGCTAGACAAATGTGAGGAAAAATAGCAAACCTATCCCTCTAAGGTTGATCCCAGAGCAGGAACAAAAGTAGTGTAGCAACGAACTGGAGATCAACCACCACGTAAAAACGAAATTCTTTATTGAAGTAAAGGAATGAGCGCTTTCGCGTGCATCCAAAGGCACGCTTCTTCAGATTGAATACAAAATCATACTGTCTCTCTGTATATATACACAACTGCAGTTAATTACTTCTAATCAATCAATTTAAAACCTTAATTAATTCATTAATTGACAAAAATATTTTCAGTGGATTTCTAGAGTATCTCAAGCATTGAGCTTATGAAGTAACAAGCAAACTAACAGACAGAAAACAAAACAGACCGAAAACAGAATGCAACATATTGCAAAGTATTCTGGCCATCCAGCTAGCTAGACTAACACTTATAAAAAACTGCTAAAATTGTCAAAGCATATATATCCAATGTTATCTAAAAAACATTATCTAAAAAATATATATGAATTGACATCCAAAAGTTCTTAAAAACCATGCATGGTTTGGCAGAGTAATATATATGTATGTGCTATGTATATTGCCTAACTATTTGATTTTATGAAAATATATATATATATATGTGTATATGATTATATAAATATGAAAATACATATAAAGGAAATAATAAACATAATTAGTATTTAAAATGACCAATACAGGCTAACCTAAAAATTAAACTACCAAATGTAATGTATACGCTAGAGAGTACATGTAAATGTGGTGTAGCCCATAAACTATATACATAAAAACATTTCTTAGTCTAGGCTATAATGAGATACATTGAGCAGCCCCTCATGGAACTATAATTCATTCTTGATCATCTAGATATCATATAGAGATGAAGATATGCACAAATTCATTAAGACATACAGATGTGCATGTATAAATAGATAGTGAATAAATAAATAGATAAATAACTAAATAAATAAATGACTGATTTAGTATGATGTATACAGTATAATATGTCAAGTTGATTAAAATTTTTTAAAAAATTTTTAAAGTATTTGCTTATGTTGTAATTAAACAATATCAACATTTTAAAAAGAGACAAAGACCTAAAAACAATAAAAGAAGAAACATACTCTGTGCAGGTGAAGTGTATATGAGCACCTCTGAAATATGAATAATTAATTGTTAATATTTCCTTTTCTTTAAAAATGATCTAATACTAACATAAGTGTTCAAACCTGGATAATTTTGTGCCCTAAACCTGAAAATCCATTCTAATTCCAAGTTTTCTAGATCATTAAAGTTGTCACCTTTCCTCGTATTTAGTAGTCTTTTCTGTAGCACCCTAAAAACAAACTTATGTTCTGGAAATTCTATAATGTGCTTCGACAGTGCATTCTTAAGATCTGCCTTCCTAATTGCATATAAATTCTCCTGTATTCTATCTCTGAGTCTTCTTGTCGTCATGCCTATGTAAAAAGCAGGACATGACTCACAGGTGGCCAGATAGATGACATTGCTGTCTTCACAATTAGCTGAACATCTGAATTCAAATTTGAATAATAATTCAGGATGTAGAAAACTTTTATTTTTAGATATCCATTGACAGGAATTGCATTTTCCACATGGAAAGGTGGAACCTTCCACACAAGGGTGTGCTTATGTCTGCTAGACAAATGTCTTCCACAAGCATGTAGTACTAATGCCACATAGTAGGCTAATGTCCTTACAGTGAGTCATCCATCTACTATGCTCCCTACAGATAGGCAGCATATGCACTGCAGCAAAGTCACACCTTGACCTGTAGTAGACTTTATCAAAAATTATGAATGTGTGAGTATGCTGATCACCACCATTGTCCTTGGTAGACTATCATACAGATGTCAACCTATGGAGCCATGTATGTATACTGCTGTACCTTGCTGAAGTCATATTTCTGCTGTCTTATCATGCCATGCTGTGCCACTTTGCTGCCGTGTGTCCATAGGTTATCCCCTCAGACTCCTGGAACAGAAACATATACAGGTCTATGACATACCTGTCACTGTGTGTGTAATACAAGTACAACAAAATAAAAATAATACAGCATAAGGCCCACAAAAGTATATTGCATACTGATGACACATGCCAGTATACATTGTATGTTGTTGACCACTACACATGGCATGGCAAAACAATACTGCAACATTACACAACAATGTGTCATGTCAAATATAGTCATGCATCAGACACATAAGCAATCTTAATTCCCGCCGATGAGAAGGATGAGAGGATGTGCACAAGTATCACTTGCAGCACAGGGGCATGCAGTGGGAAGGCTGGAGACCTGAGGCTGCCCCACTTGGTTGAGCAGCATGTGTGCTTGAGTCAGGTCAGTCAGTGAGTAGAGTGACTGAGAGATGCTGCTGTAGGTGTCTGCTTAGTGGAGTGTGATGTGACAGTGAGGTGAGTGTGAGTGTGCATGTACGTCAGCCCTACATGTTTGTATATTGGACAGCTTTGGACCATACATGGTAGAGTTGACAGTTCACTGGTTCCAGTCCTGAACACAGGAACTGGTTTTGCCAGGAGTTGCACTGGAACCACCATGCCCATGGTCAGACGCGATGCTAGTACCTGACGGTGACTGCTGTCTGCTGGGGCCATGTCCCCCACGGGACAACCCAGGACCACATGCTCATGGCCTGCCATGTCATGATGTGGACACCACACTCCTCACTGTAGCACTGGATGTACTGCCACTACCGGAGGGTAACTGCATGGCCATGTGGACTCTCAGCAGATGGTGTTGCTGACCTACATCTACTGGTCTGATGCTCAACTCCAACCACACATTCCAGCACAGACAATGTGTGGTCCAAGACATACACTGTCTCAGCCTACTGTCTGTCCACTGCATCAGTGAACCAATCCAGGGGTGTCCCTAATAATGGTGGAGGCAGTCATGGATGTCAGACTGTGCTGCAACCATAACTCTAAGTATACGTCTAGTGTTCCATTCAGAATGTCCCTGTGCCTCCATGACAGCCCGAAACATGCTCCAAGTGACTCATGATGTGACACCTGCAACCAGTGGTGGATGGACAGCAGTCCTTCTATGAACACTCGTCAGTCCACCTGTGTGAGACCTCACCAGCTCTCTGGCTATGGCCAGTATCTACATTCACTGAAGCCATAGTTCCCACACTGGCTTGTTCAATTTTTCCACCCTCTGACTGTCCAATATTTCAGGCCTGTGGGGACTGGGTATGTGTGGGCATACCGACTGTGTGCTGTGACAATGTGAGCAGAAGAGGGATGTCAACCTCTGGGACAGATTCAGCCCACAACATCGCCTGTACCTCACTGTGGCCACCACCATCATAATCAGAGACTGAAGAGATACTGACATCAGGTCATGTGGGGGAGAGACCCCAAACCCTCCAGTCACCTGTAGAAACCAAGACAAAAAAGCAGTACATTACTACCTACAATATTATGTATCAAAAATCTACAGAGTCATAATAATGAGGATCCACAACTGCATTACCAGTCTCACATCTTCTCATCTCCACTTTCATGCACAACTGACTTCTTCACAACAAAATAAACATTTAACTCACGGCTTTCAAAACAAGCACATCAGGTAAATCACGTGACAACTGACCAGCACAATGTACCTTTTAGGTATGCAACATGACACTATACCTGATAAAACAACACATAAAATCCAGTACACCTATCTTAATAAATATATACAAATTCAAGTTTCAATGCCTAAGGTATGCACCATCGACTTTTCTGTTTCTACAAGGCATGTCAGATTAATTGTATCATGTACACCAGGAGGCTTATTCGCTCTGAACTATAACTGCAAACGTGTTTCTTCTCCTTAAATTACACTCTTGTGATTACTCACTCTAGGAAACGTAGGTAACTGTTCCAGACTGGAACATACAAATATTCTACTCTGGTTACACACAACAATAAGTGTACATAAGGAATTATCCTGGCCCTTAACCTTAATGTATATATATATATATATATATATATATATATATATATATATATATATATATATATATATATATATATATATCTGTATACAAATGTTCCATAACAAAACAATAACAAGCTTAACAGGAGCAGGACCATGGCCTTGGACATTTCCTGATGGACCTGTAAAAAGGTGAGGGTGAGGCAATTTCAGTACCACCACATGTTGCAGCACAAAAAAGGTAATACCTGCATATATCTGAAATGTACAGTAGCTACTGTGTTATTTGATGTATTGGTGACATTCTGAGTATGAGTGTACAACTGAGCTTAAACCACCCCCCCACAGCACATAGACCTGACACCCATGTAAAGGTATGTACAAACTGACAGAATGACTGCTACAGTATTACTTATGGTGATCACAGTAAGCTTGCCTGCATGTTCCCCTGGAGTGGACACTGTGGCACCCACTTCCACAGTGTATGGTGTGATGGATGCCTGGGAGCTGTTGTGTGCCAATAGGTTTGCCAGGAATTCCTCAGTGGCCGTGAGTGTTTGTTCTGCTGCAGGTCCTCCAGCCATGATGGCACGATCCGTGGCTACATCAGCTGCCCTTCACCATGCACCATGTCTGTAGCATGGTGTTGAACCTGCTCATATGTCCTGTCCTGGTGGCCACTCTCATTCACATCCTGGACAAGGTCCGCCCACAATGCAGCCTGCTGTTCCCTGTTAGGACTCCCCCAGATAGGAGGATGTGATGATGCTGCCATAGTCCTTGAAGTATTAGTTCGTTCTCTGCATCTGAAAATGGGGCATGCCATCTGAGATACATTAGTCCTGAAACACACCAAAAGGGAAACACATTACAGGATCAATACATAGCTGTCCACTATGTACTGATACAGCAAGAACAAAATGCCTGGCACTATCCACTGCTTGCTCACGCATGTCATACTCCACAGTGTGACAACATACTACATGTATGGATACAACTGAGATAGTATCATTACTGAGGTGGTTCCCTGTGTGCCATGAGAGATTCTGATGTATGATCATATACCCAGCACTCCAGTCCACTGGGGTGTGTCCCCTAAGGCCAACCACCCAATAATATGTCATCATAAGACCACTGCTAAACAAATAGCAGTGTGCTATTACAACCACTTTATAGGAACAGTCCAACAAAACCAGTGTGCCACAATGACAAAAGCCAATGCAACCCTGATATATTGTACGTCCCCTGTATGTGTAAGACAGTAGGGTATGAATGACATGTGAATACCACATGTCTAAGACAGGCTTACTGCTGTAATCTCTATTCCCCATATCTCTATCCTTCAATCTGCATCCTGTTATACACAAAAAACAGTTACATACCTGGTGGAGTTCAGTACTCCTCTGTTGAAATGTGCTAGTGAAACATTACTAGTACTAGTAATGTTTCACAAAGGTGTGCTCTGTGTGAGTAATTCTCATACAGAATGTTTGCCCATAGCCAGCTGCTTACATTTTAACATGCTTCTCATTAGCAGGTAATTGCCTCTAAACCAATCTATGACTTTGATATGTTAAATGCAACCAAAACAGCTGAGTTGCACTATCATTAGCCAATGACATGCAACCACTGTGCAATATATAAGGCCTTCATGTAGAACAGGGCCCCTTTCTTATCCTTTACATAGAGCTGTGTGTACTACAGGCTACAGCTGCTGCTGCAGGTAATAGACATATGCAGAGACTGTGAGCACTTTGGAGGACAACAAGCTGCAGGTGTATCTGTGTCAGCTGTGTCATGCTTGTAGAGGCAGAGTTAGGGTGAGGGTACCTTTTGCATTCCAATTACAGCATGTGTTTAAGGTGCATATGTTAGTCAACTGTGTCAATAACAAAGTACTAGGTGACATATAGTAATGGTATACTGATATGTGAAGTATGTCCCCATGCAGGCCTGTGACTTCCAGCACTGAAAACCAGTTATTTAATTTGCAATGCTTTGTGTGGATAATGAGTGCATGAGTAATTCATTAATTGCTGTCTTCACAATAATGTAATTGAAATGCAACACAACACTGGATTTGAACCCAGGACTGTGTGTGTCAAAATGGACTATAGGCAAAGCATTTAACAGACTGAGCTATTGAGTGACTACTACAGCAGATGTATTTGCAAGATATATGTGCACACATACAGGCTGTGACAAACATTTTCTACCGACATCAGTATAAGCATGGCTTCATATGGATGCATTTCTGCACCAGAGTCCCAGTTTAATATGTATTTTGCCACAAATGCCTTAGCTGGTGGCTTTCTACATGTTGCTGATAAAAAGGCACATTTATCTGCTATCACAGGCCTCAGTTACATCCATTATCATGTCTTTAGCTGTTTAATGATATACTATTGCATCAGAGTCCAAGGTACACTCCCATTTTTTTCCATTACTTTTTATTCCAGTTTGAATGGTGTGGTGCAGTTGGCAGCTCCACTGAAACACACCTAATGACTGTAATTGGCAATTACTATTTTTTGTTTAAACCACTTTTTTTAGTTATGAGTGACGTGGTGGGTTAATGGAGTGTGCTGCAGTTATGATGGGCTTGGGTTCGAAACATACCAGAGATGTTTATTTTGTACATGTGACTTACAATGTTAAAAACACATATATGCAGTATAGCTCTATTTAGCTGAGGTAAGCAAAGCTGAGCAACATGGAGAGCCATGCAGCTCCATGCTAAAAATATATAAAGAAAAGAAAAAAGGAGAGATAGGAAAGTGGTGAAATGGGGGCAAGCAGGGGGAAAAACATACTGAAAGGCAGGCAAGTATGTGCAGGAAGGGTGTAGGAAAGAACCATAGCTATCCATTTCTTGTACAGCAACAAAGGTGTACTTTGAAAGAATTTGTAGATGTATTTGTAGACAGACAGAGGGATGAGGACAACATAATTGCATTGTCAAGCCAATTGGACTGAATTATGTGCATCCAGTAGACACATGTGAGAAATGGAAAGCTATGTATGAGATAATATTATTTTTGGGGGGACCGGTGTACATTTATTTTAAGATGAGAGTAGAATGTTGGGGAAGAGAGATAGGTACGTGTAGGGGAGAGGTGAGGATGCATTTGCAAACAGACAAGACAGCAGATAGGGATGGTGTGACACATGAGTGGGTGAACACCTTGGATAGAGAGGGTGATGTGGAATCTGAGTCCCATGTGCCTCCAGACAGCAGCAGCTTAACTCAAGTCTTCACCCATGGGACAGTTGGCACTGCTCCATCACTGCCCCGAGGGTGGCTGTGCTGGAGGCTCAGCACCAGGGTGAGGCTGCCCAATCAGGTTGGCCAGCACATCCTCACTCCACCCCAAGCATCAGGCATAGCCAGAGTGGACTATCCTGTGCACCAAGACTGGCAGCTCCACCCAGGTTACAATGTCCCCTCCACCATCGCTCCCAGAGGGGGGCCCATCCCTGTCCCATGAGGCGGCACTACCCAATGCCACAGGTAGTACAGGGACAGCAGATGAGACACTACCAGTCTGGGTCCCAGATGTGGTGGAACCTGGTGCCAAGGCCAATTGAGGCAAGGTAGGGGGATCAGCCAGAACTGGCCTAACTTGATGTGCTGTGGTAAATGAGGTATAGCGATAAGGCATGGTTAGTAATAACCAAACCATTGTCAGTATTAACAGAATCGAACATCATATTTTTTCATCCCAATACATATTAATATAGATTATGTGCAACACAACATTAAGTAACATAACAGTCAGTATGGTAACAGCAAGACAGTACAAAGTAAACCATAGGGCCAACAAAACAATTAGTTTACCAAATATGTTAATATGGCATCATAATAAAACATAACAATAATCAACCACATTTTTGAAAATATAGTTTGTTTAACAAAATATATTATTAAATTATAATAAAACATAAAAATAATCAACCACATTTTTCCAAAATATAGTTAGTTTAACAAAATATGTTAATATTAAATCATAATAATAAATAGCAGTAATATAAGCCATGGTGGTGCAGCGGTAACGTTGTCGCCTCACAACAAGAGGTTCACCCGTTCAATTCTTGGCTGGAAAGCATTCTGTGTGGAGTCTGCATGTCCTCCTCGTAGTTGAGTGGCATTCGAAAGACATGTGTGAATGGGCATGCCTTTGTTGAAGGTTGGGCATCGGGCTGGCACCTTGGCACCATAAAAATTGACTGCCAATCAGGGCTTCTGCTGTGATGACCCCTAACTTGGAAAAGCCGAAAGAAGAAGAAATAGCAGTAATAAATAAATGGAGATAAGGGGTGGGGACAGAGAGATAAAACATTCTGTTATTGACATTGCAGATTATATCCCTGAAAACACTGATAATAAATACCCCATAGGTGTGTAGCGTCAGTTTTTAGATGCTCTTTTAACTGAATCATTGTTAACTGAGCTGTCCACATTCTCATATACACCTTCAGTTGCATCAGAAAAAATGGCCATATGTATCATAAAATTTGCACCATCTTCATAATCCCTTTTATCTCGAAATTTTTTGTAGCTCATTCTTCAAAGACACTTTTTGAAGTATCCTTTCAACTCTCACCTCAAAATTCTCCTGAGAAGTTAACTCTTTGAGAGCATTATACTCTACAGTTACTGAATCATTCAGTATTTTAGCTTCCATTTTCCTTCTTCCAAAAGCAATTGAACATATTGAAGGCTGGTACTCTCATGCAATGCTTTCCAAGCATCTAAAAGCTCCATGGAAAGCTGCTCTCCTGCTGGCATTCTCAATACCCTCAGAACTCTCACTATACCCTCAGAACTCTCAGTACTCATTTTACAGCCAAGCATGCTTCAAAAAACTATATATCCCATTGAAGCCTTTTAATTTTAACCATTTCTTTCTCAAGAACATTGAATTCAACAGTCAGATCTGTCCTAGAACCTAATTGGCTAATTTCAGGTTCTTGTCCTTCATTGACAAAAGGATTGTCTGGATCTTTGATGGATCTCCTGCATATCCAGAAAACAATCAGTACCAGAATTACCCATTCTAAAGACTTAAACCTTGCCTGTGATATAAGTAATAACTACTGGAGAGACAGGTATATATCCCAGAGACTACCCCTTCTCTGGAACAGGCCCCCATCCATGTTAAACAGAGTTCATCCCTCACCCAATTGAAGTGTAACTGACTGATTGGATGGTAAACATGAAATTCATCCCTAGTTTGGCACCTATGTCTCAAATGGACACAGGCAACATGTAAATGGTTCACCTCCAAAACCCTGCTTATACTTATCAAGAGTGCCAGACGTTGTCAGAGATTTGGGATGCATGACTAGGCTTAAAAAGGCCCTTGTGGTCATTAACCTAGTGTGAACCCGTGGCAGTCTAGCATGTTTATACATGCCTTGAGTATAGATAAAGATATATTATATATGAATATAGAATTTGGCTTTCAAGTAGAACCTTCAAGCTCACTCTGCTAATTTTCCATGTTTTTTGATAAGGTGTAGACCCCACTTGGCTAGTAGATTACTTTTCTCTCATCCTCCAGAACAAAAAATGCTTTATATCTGTTCCATTCATCTTTTGTTCTGTCCCACATTTTTTTTTCTCTTATAACATCTTCAGAAAAGTTATTTCAGTTATTTTCCACCGTTTCAGTAAAAAGAAAAAAATCAATATACCTCCCCTGCGTTATATCTTTAAACTGTATGTTTTTGTTCTTACAAATTTCTTTTTGTAATATGAAACTTACTTGGACTCTATGGATTTCCTAAAGCTATATATTTGTTATCAACCTTCATAAGTATAAACACAAAGCTGTTCAAGCAGTCAGCTTCAAACAGCCATGGTTAATAAAGTAACTTAGAAAGCATGTTTTTCCAAGGTGAACAAACTTCCTGGCACCCCCATGCCACCATCCCTTTTACATAACTCTGAGATCACTATATCTTCTGTTCAGACAACAGTAATTGCATGTAAAGGTGCCTAATATGAGTGCCTGCTATCAGTGTGTCAGACAGAAGCCTAGCACCCCAAGTGTTTCTATTTTAGCTATTCTCAGATTTTGATCTTCAAGATAGTACACATATTAAGCTCTAATACTGTTGCTACACAGCTCCTAATGAAGACTATGCAGAGTTTCTATTTAACTCCACTGAATGACATCTGTCCTCGTTAGCATGAGATCTGCTGTACTGCACAAAGTAGCTTTGATGGGTTTTACCAACAGTCTCTAAAGAAGGATGTCAGGTTATTGATTGACACATGAAAACCAGCTGTCATGCATTTTGTAATGAAACAGCATAGAGCATGAAAAAGAAAACAGCACAAGCTTGTATCATATAGAATGCATTTGGTCTACCATCTGGCCTGCTTTTACTTTAATTGTTGGAAATCCTCATGTGTGAAACGGCAAGGGGCCTAATGAGCCATAAATCACAATGAAGGAGCATAAACTTGTCAGTGAAGATAGATATGTTCAGTATAAGAGAAGTGGAAGCTACTTTAGAATGAATCCTCTGTGTGAAAACTATACTGTTTCCAAAGCTAGAGAGATGGAGGGGGTTGAAAGTGTTAACTATAGGCATACTACAGCAAGTATTGGTGAGGTGGCTCCATGTCCATGTGGGACTTTTCTTAGAAAAGTTATATTAATTGAACATGTTTTGAAGGTGAAAAAGAAAATATTTTAAGTATGCTATTATTCTCCTTTCTATGATGCAATCTGGAACAAATACTGCAAGTTTCTGAACAGTATAATTGAGTTTGTTGTAGTGAAACTACTTTAATTTCACTTTTTATTGATCAGACTTCTGCTCTAGTATATGACTACTATTATGATTATGTGACTTTTGATAGCTTAGCCTTCCATGTATAACGATGCAGTTTAATGAGGTGCAACTCACTTGTCATTACATTCAGACCCTTTTCTGTAACAAGAGAAAATGGATTGATTTAGGTCAAAGCTATTTTTCATTTTTCTTCTTTTTTTGGGGGGGGGGTGTACTATGTTTTATTTCTTGCAAGTTGCAAACTGAAGCCTAATGTATAGTGGTCTTTTGCTCTTACCTATTAAGTTATTATGCCCGAGATATTGCTACTTGCTAGTTAAAGGAATCCACCATCCAGAAGTTTATCCGTGGAAATTAACAAGGAAAAGTGAATGGAAGTCGATTATGATGAGGCTTTCACTGTCAGCCCAATTAAGATACATGTCCAAGTGACAGGAATGAGGCACAATCTTCATTTTTTTCTACAATTACAGTGCAGAAAACAGTGAATTCACTTGTGAGAACCAAAAGCATCACCAAATGTTATTCATGAGCACAAAGCAAGGCACAACAAGCTTTATACTTGCCTTATGAAATCTGAAAAAAAGAAAAACAATAAAAAAAGTTCCTGCTTGCAGAAATAAATACACATGCCTTAGCAAATACTATTTATTCAAGTAGAACATTATTTATGCCGCCTTCCACTGGACAGAAGCTAGAAAGTACAGGATAGCAATTCTTCTCAAAAGAGAGGCTTGAGGATAGGAAAACTGGATGATAGCTATAATATGCCATGCATTTTTAAGCAGTAAAGAATGAGTTAAGTATGCATCTATGTGAAACATGTTTTCACAATAACCATGAATACAAACACTTTCTTAAACACAAATAAAGAGAAAACTATGCACAAGTCAGCTATTTACAAAAAGATGAGGCCCTTACATTTCATGTTGCCCAAACCCACTACCAGAGCTGCCACAACTATCTACTGCTGATTTAGTGCTCTGACTAGTTCACATCCTTATCACTTTCACCGTCACATGAACTACATTCTTGTATTGTATCTACTGCACATACTTGTGACAACTATCCCTTATGTCACATGACTGCAGCAGACAAGGTGGGGTTAGGGGTGGCGGTGTTGTTGTTGGTGGCGGCAGATGAGGAGAAACAGTTGGCTAGACTTGTTCAGATGTATGATATACCCCACCTCCATTAGCAGAAAAGGCATCTGCAGCTGCAGATAAGAGGCTGGTCCACAAAACCTTCTCAAGTGATCCTGTAATGGGCCACCACCATTAGTACATGAGGTGGTCTCCAACATCCTGAGTCTGCAGGGAGAAGACCTAGAATAATTTATTGCCCTTCCTCATTACAAATTCCAGCAGAGAAATTTCTGAGTAGGTGCAAAATGCACTGAGCTATTCTCTGTCTCATATCTTCTACTAAGAGGCAATCTCTGCTTGGCATACAAAGCCATGTCAGACCCAGTTCTGTTAGAAATGCTGCAGCTAAAGAAATGCCAATCCCTCCTCACCACATGCTCCAGAGACCTCAATCTCATTACCACAATCAACAGAACATGCTGGAGGGACAGGTTCATAACCCAAAGACTGACCATGCTCTGCAATAGACTTCCCATACATGTCAAGCAGAGCACCTCACTGGCCCTCTTCAAGAGAAATCTTAATGAGTGGATGGGAAATAGAAAGTTCACCCTGGGGATCATGCCAGTGGCTCTGCTTGACAGAGGCACTGGGAAGTAACATTGGGTGGCACGATGCCAGGGCACTTCTATGGGCTAGGCTTGTAAAGGCTTTAGGGCTATTAGCCTAGTACACACATATGAACCTATGAACCTATGAGCCATAATCTGTGGTTTAAGTAAGATACATTTTGTGCCTGTTTTAAGAGCCAAATTATGGCTTTCTAAGAGAAACTGGAACATCTGCTTCTCCCATAATATGATATATGGCCTCCTCTTTGTTAACTCATTAATTTTAGGCCTGTCCAACAAAGCCTTCTGAATGTATAGCCTGCTAGATGTCATATCCTTTTGGAAAAGATGCATGACCAAGTCTAGTACTTGTATCACATCCTAGGATGCTTCTTATACCACTGTTCAAGGAAATATTCACACACATTGAGAAGTACCATCAAATCATGCCAACACATGCGTCTGTTACATAAGACATATCAACAGCAAGCAATAGGGAGAATCCTAAAATGACTTAAAACAGTGGAAACACTTTTAAATGTTACACACATGCTTGAATCGTGAGAAACAGTACATTATATCAACTGGACTCCATAGACCAGTGCAGTGGTACGACAATGTAATGAAAAGTTAAAGGACACACACACACACACACACACACACACACACACACACACACACACACACACACACACACACACACACATTCTGTGTATATTATACAGCCAGACTTTATGTGACACTCTACTCAAAAGTCATGTAATATGCAGTACACTAGAGCAGTATGCACCCTGTCCTACAGATTTCATGTAAAGTATATATATGATAACATGTAGTTATCTGTATGCTCATACTGAATGTGTTAGCTACATAATCTGTGCTTATGATCTTTTATAATGTAGCTTCTCTCTGCTGTGGCTTCTTAACCTATCAGTGTGACAACAGAGTGATAAGAACAATAGTACAGAACATTTGCAGAGTGTGTGCTACGTCTGTGTATGACAGCTACTTGTTATCGGCATGAAATGGATGGCAAATCTTTGTATCTTTGTCAGAATCTGTGGGTGATATAGGTAGGTTTAGAAAAGTTCTACCAGTCTAACATCTCCAACAACAAAGTAAGGAACAATGCTCCACCTCCACTGGTGTAGAAGGATCATAAATACCTGAATGCAAACCACATTTGCTTTTGAGTTCTGGAATATGTTGGATTTGATTGGAGAAGGGAGGAGTGATGAAGCTTAGTTTGCTCACCACTTGGGGGAGGTGGTCAGGGGGGCCATGTCTAAGGGCTCACCATAGTAAGATTTTCTTTTGTGGAGACCAGAGAGAGTTGCCTGAATTATTTGCCCACTAAGGAGATGAGGAAGTCCTGAAGGCTAGTGCCACCCATGGAAGAGAGTGACACTCCTTTATACTGATCTCCACTGCTTTGCTCCCATGAAAGGATTGCTGGACACCCATGAGGAGGAGATAGGGCATACAGTAAAAACTTTGGTCCAGTGCAGATGATGGCACCACTACCAGCACCTGACTCATGCCCTGAAGGGTACAAGTGAACCGAAGGGCTTTCACCCAGTAAGGAATGAATGAGTCTACAGGGCAGTCCATCTGGGAGGTAGAATGCTACTAACCCCATCCCAAAGAAAGTAAAAAACAGTGGAAACACCTTTAAATATTGCACATGTTGCTACTTTATTATCTGAGAGGCAAGAGTTGAAAACAAAAACATAAAGTTGCTATTACCAATAACAACAAAGTCCCTTGTTTTCCAAAAACTACATAAAAATATATTAAATATATAATATATAAAATCTATATGCAGTATATTAAAATTATATCATCTCTAAATAAATAAAGCCTTCTTTATAAATGGTGAATTCATGAAACAAAAACCTAAACAGGCACACACAGATGGAAACCCTACTAAGACCAATGTATGACATATTACATTAAGGCAACAAACATACTATCTGGAATAGTAAGAGTTAGCCAAAAAAGTATAAAGCATTTCAGATAATATGAGAGTCCCCCTATAAATACATTCAGGTAAAATATTCCTTTCACCCTTTTGTGCAATAATTAGCTCTGAAGTTACAGCATATTGGAGCAAAGAGACATTACTTCAATGTACGGGCCACTTTTCTGTATAGTAGATATTTTTTTACTTTGTGATTAGGATTAGCTTCATTTGATATCCACTTCTGATCAAAAACTAACTCAGTCCAAGTCTGACTAAATTGCACTGGCAATGTCCTTGGTACACGCTATGCCTGCACCTCTATCACTGGGCAGTCTATTGTCACCCATATAGATGTCTGATACTCAAATTCCAGTAAGCAGTCATCCCACTGATGATTTTAGTAAAACCTAACATTGCCCCATAAATCGACAAGTGCTATTCTTTCTACAGAGAGGAATTCAGGACATTATGTCCTGCCCCTTTCCACGCACTTACTTCTCCTTAACATGAGACATTTGTTTATCATCTGTACCACTGACTGAGAAAATATGCCTACAATAACCAGTGATATATGTGCACGTGGTATGTGGTTTAAGTCATTGTGTATCATTCCACTGAGGTCAATTCAGTTAAATGTGATAACAGACTAGACTTCTGACAAGAAGAAAATTCTTACATGTAGATGACCACCACTACCAGATAGCTCCTATGCAGGGAACTGTGCCCGATGTGCTTAACAAACTGGCATAACTATTCCCAAGGTCACACAACCTGCATGGTAAGTTATACTCAGTTCTGTTAAAGACCTATCAGTCTCAAGCAAATGTGGCTAATTAATATTCATAAAAATGCACATTCATATATATTTGGCATATAGTAGTCACTGGATACATGACTTGTTTCATGTACATCATGCAGAGAGAAATGCCCTTGTAAACACAATTTGATAAGTAGCAGTATGAAGCACACTGATCACTGTGTCAGACTGACATCATATTTTAGTGCAGCAGGATACATGTTGGGCACTTACTGGTCCAAGTCCTGATCTCCAATGGGTGTGATGTAACAACACTGACTGTGGCTCTACATGCAGCTTATAAGCATACCTTAGTATTATCATACATATGTACGGGAACTGACAGTTTTGTGTGCAGTGCTTACTATGTGATGCACCATGAAGCTGCAACAAGAGAGCTGTTGATGCTCATACATGTTTTAAGTTAGAATGATTTGCAGACATAAACTCTGCCTAGTCTACATTATGCACACTTGTATATAATAATGGATTTATGGCTCATTGCAGCATCTGGATAATTTGTGGTACAGCACTGCACATTTTGAGTGGTACTGCACTTCATCAATCTGACCAAGTGGAGATTTCTGATCTCCTTCTGGGCAGGAGAAAGTAATAACTCTCCAACATAAACCCCTCTCCATCCCATCTCTTTCTACCCTGCACTGAAATCATTACCATTTACCAATTATATTGCTTCATCTCAACCTAAAACAGTCTCGCTCTACCAGGGACTGATTTTCTCTCGGCTATCTAATGTACTATACTTTCCATAATCCAATTTTCTGGTACTCTCTCCATGCAAAATGGTCCACCTAACCTGCAAAGGGCCAGTAGCTACTTGTTTAATGTTTACATACAAAGAGCTTATTTGACAAAAATGTCTTTTTCTGCAAACGTTCAGTTTACCCAACCTCCAAAAGAGCTAGTGACCTTCTGTTTAAATGTTAATTCACTAAAAGCGTATTAAATAATGTATTATATTTCTTTAAATGTTTTAATTGTTCAGTACAAATCTTTGTTATTCTTTTGTAACATGTAATATGTAATTTGCAGTATTTGGAGCTTTTCTCTCTGGGCATCCACTGAAAACGGGCTCTTTATGGCCCAGTGGACTTCCCCGGTCATCAAATTTAAATAAATAAATAAATAAATAAATAAATAAAATCCCATACCACAATTACAAGGTTTGTGGTTGTCTAAATCAAGGGTGTGTGTGTGTGTGTGTGTGTGTGTGTGTGTGTGTGTGTGTGTGTGTGTGCGTGTGTGTGCGTGTGTGTGTGTGTGTGTGTGTGTGTGTGTGTGTGTGTGTGTGTGTGTGTGTGTGTGTGTGTGTGTGTGTGTGTGTGTGTGTGTGTGTGTGTGTGTGTGTGTGTGTGTGTTTGTGTGTGTGTGTGATATTTACCACTGCTACAACTGGTTTTGTCATAATGGGCCATGAGAGTACAATGAGAAAAAATAAATACTGTTGAGGAGTAGAATAAGGTGCTTCTCATTTTTTGCTATAGGTGCATCATTGCTGATAACCAGAGGAAGCAACAGGGAGTAAGGAAGCAGGCATAAATGGACATGGCAAGGTCTGACTTGATGTTCTGCTTGGAATTTCATAAACTATAATTGAAATCTTTTGAATAAGAAAGGCTGAAAGCAGGGATATAAACAATCCCCTGGATTCAATAAACTCCGTGCAGGAATAGTGCTATTCCTGCATGGAGTGATTCATGTCCATGTAGCCACAGCAGTGCACCTTGCATATTCATGAAGGCACACGACTGTTATGGTTAAACAGACATGAACAGTGAACGAGTGCAGGGGGCGTGTTTAAGTAGTGCACGGACTACGAACACACTCCCTAAACTCAGAAAGTGCCGTACCGCACTTTCTAAAACTAATGCAGCATAATATTAGAGAATTTCTCTGACACTATACCAGTATTTCAGTGTCCGTGGACACTGAAATGAAATACATAGGAGAGCAGGAAATCAATGTAGGGGGTGTGTGACAGGTTCTGTGACAGACCCCCTGCATTGTAAAAGTGCTGTATGACACCTCGCAACCTGCTAAAGCAGCAAATGCTGACAAAGAAACAAATAATGGGGGGACAAAGCCTTAAAAATAGGGACACTTCCTAAATATCCCTCTCACAAACTGAGAAAGTTGATAGCAAACAGGTTATGCATTAGCATGAATTTCCAAAGGATAAAAGTCTTTAAGTCAAATTTATGCCATTATTTCCTGACTGTAGTCCATGTGGACAAAGGCACAAATAATGGAAGAACAAAGGCTTAAATATAGGGATACTTCATAAATATTGCCCTTACAAACTTAGAAAGTTGATAGCAAACAGATTATGCATTAGCATGAATTTTTGAAGGATAGAAGTCAAAAAGTAAAATGTATGCCATTATTTCCTGACTGCAGTTCATGTGGAGAAACCCAGCCACTGGGGATGCACAAAGGCAGTGAATTTCTTCATGCTGGTCCCAAGCTTGGATAAATGAGGAGGGTTATGTCAGGAAGGGCATCTGGTATAAAACATCTGCCAAATAACATATGTGGACAACAATACAGATTTCCATACCGGATCATTCGAGGCCTGGGTTAACAATGACCACCACCAGTATTGTTAGCCAACAGGGTGCTGGCAGAAATTGGGCTTCTGTTGGCCAAAGGAGAAGAAGAGGGGGAAGGCATGCCTGAAAGCAGAAAGAGAGGAGGAAGGTTAGGAGTGCAGTAATGAGAGTAGGAACTTTGAATGTTGGCAGTATGACTGGTATAGGGAGAGAGCTAGCTGATATGAGGGAGAGAAGGAAGGTTGATATATTGTGTGTGCAAGAGACCAGATGGAAGGGAAGTAAGGCCAGGTGTATAGGAGGAGGGTTCAAATTGTTCTATCATGGTGTGAATGGGAGGAGAAATGGGGTAGGGGTTATCCTGAAGGAACAGTATGTCAAGACTGTTTTGGAGGTGAAAACAGTGTTGGATAGAGTGATGTTTATGAAGCTGGAAATAGATGGTGCAATGAAGAATGTTGTTAGTGCATACACTCCACAGGTTGGGTGTGCGATGGATGAGAAAGAAAAATTTTGGAGTGAGTTGGATGAAGTGGTGATGAGTGTACACAAGGTTGAGGGACTGGTGATTGGAGCAGATTTCAATGGATATGTTGGTGAAGGGAACAGAGAGGATGAGAAAGTGGTGGGGTGGGAGGTTGGCATAATGGTTAAGATGCTTACCTTAGAAACACAAGGTGCAGGGTTTGATTCTGACATGGGATAACTGGCTAGGCTTAAAATTGCCCATAAGGGCAGTTAGCCTAGTATGAACATATGAATCTATGAACCTATATGGGCAGTTATGGTGTTTAGGAGAGGAATGCAGAAGGCCAGATGGTAGTGGATTTTGCAAAAAGGATGGACATGGCTATGGTTAATATGTATTTTAAGAAGAGGGAGAGTAGAGGAAGATGCACACTGGTGGATTATATTCTATGCAGGAGGGCCAGTCTGAAGGAGATTGGAGACTGTAAAATGGAGACAGGGGAAAGTGTAGTTAGGCAGCATAGAATGGTGGTCTGTAGGATGAAGTTGGTGATCAAGAAGAGGAGGACAAGAGTGACAGCAGTGCCAAGGATCAAATGGTGGAAGTTGAAAAAGGGTGATTGTGAGGTGGAGTTCAGGGAAGAGTTAAAACAGGCACTGGGGGGCAGTGAAGAGTTACCAAATAGTTGGGTGACTACAGCAGAGATGGTAAGGGAGACAGCTAGAAAGGTGCTCGTGTGACATCTGGATAGAGGAAGGAGGACAAGGAGACCTAATGGTGGAATGAGGACATGCAGGAGAGTATACAGAAGAAGAGGCTGTTGAAGAAGTAGGATTGTCAGAGAGATGAAGAAAGTAGACAGGAGTATAATGAGATGAGGAGCATGGCAAATAGAGATGTGTTGAAGGCTAAGGATAAGGCATATGGAGAGTTGTATGAAAGGTTGGACACTAAAGAGGGAGAAAAAGACCTGTACCAATTAGCTAGACAGAGGGACCGAGCTGAGAAAGATGTGCAGCAGGTAAGGGTGATAAAGGATAATGAGGGAAATGTACTCACAAGTGAGGAGAGTGTGTTGGGCAGATGGAAAGATTACTCTGAGGGGCTGATGAATGAAGTGAATGAGAGAGAGAGAAGGTTGGATAATGTGGGGATAGTGAATCAGAAAGTGAAACAGTTTAGCAAGGAGGAAGTACGGACAGCTATGAAGAGGATGAAAAATGGAAAGGCTGTTGGCCCAGATGACATACCAGTGGAAGCATGGAGGTGCTTAGGAGAAATGGCAGTGGAGTTTTAAAACAGACTGTTTAATGAAATCTTGGAAAGTCAGAGAATGCCTGAGGAGTGGAGAAAAAGTGCTTCATTACCTATTTTTAAGAATAATGGTGATGTTCAGAGCTGTAGTAACTGCAGAGGGATAAAACTGATCAGTCACAGCTTGAAGTTATGGGAAAGAGTAGTGGAAGCTAGGTTAAGAAGGGAGGTGATGATTAGTGGTCAGCAGTATGGTTTCATGCTGGGAAAGAGTACTACAGATGCAATGTTTTCTGAGAGTGTTGATGGAGAAATATAGAGAAAGTCAGAAGGAGTAGCATTGCGTCTTTGTGGACTTGGAGAAAGCATATGATAGAGTGCCTAGAGAGGAGTTGTGGTATTGTATGAGGAAGTCAGGAGTGGCAGAGAAGTATGTAAGAGTGGTACAGGATATGTACGAGGGTAGTGTGACAGTGATGAAGTCTGCAGTGGGAGTGACAGATGCGTTTAAGGTGGGATTACATCAAGGATCAGCTCTGAGCCCTTTCTTATTTGCAATGGTGATGGATAGGTTGACAGACGAGATCAGACAGGAGGCCCCATGGACTATGATGTTTGCAGATGACAATTGTGATCTGTAGTGAGAGTAGGAACCAGGTTGATGAGACCCTGGAGAGGTGGAAATATGCTCTAGAGAGGAGAGGAATGAAGGTCAGCAGGTCTAAGACAGAATATGTGAGTGTGAATGAGAGTGAGGACAGAAGAATGGTGAAGATGCAGGGAGTAGAGTTGGCGAAGGTGGATGAGTTTAAGTACTTGGAATTAACAGTTCAGAGTAATGGTGAGTGTGGAAGAGAGGTGAAGAAGAGAGTACAGGCAGGGTGGAATGGGTGGAGAAGAGTGTCAGGAGTGATTTGTGACAGACGGGTACCAGTAAGAGTGAAAGGAAAGGTCTACAAGAGGGTAGTGAGACCAGCTATGTTGTATGGGTTGGAGATGGTGGCACTAACAAAAAGGCAGGAGTCAGAGCTGGAGGTGGCAGAGTTAAAGATGTTAAGATTTGCACTGGGTGTGACAAGGATGGACAGGATTAGGAATCAGTATATTAGAGGATCAGCTCAGGTTGGATGGTTTGGAGACAAAGTCAGAGAGGTGAGATTGTATTGGTTTGGACATGTGCTGAGGAGGGATGCTGGGTATATTGGGAAAAGAATGCTAAGGATGGAGCTGCCAGGTAAGAGGAAAAGAGGAAGGCCTAAGATAAGGTTTATGGATTTGGTGAGATAGGACATGCAGGTGGTTGGTGTGATAGAGCAATATGTAGAGGACAGGAAGAAATGGAAACAGATGATCTGCTGTGGTGACCCCTAACGGGAACAGCCAAAAGAGAAGAAGAGGTTCATGTGGACAAAGGCACAAATAATGGGGGGACAAAGGCGTAAACATAGAGACAATTCATATGTATTGCTCTTACAAACTTAGAAAGTTGATAGAAAACAGGTTAGGCATTAACATGAATTTCCATAGGATAGAAGTCTGAAAGTCAAATGTATGCCATTATTTCCTGACTGCAGTCCTCAATGACTTGTCAGAAAACCACAATACTCACTATATAATACAATAATATAATAATATAATACTTTTTTATCCATGCTAAGAAATGTTTAAAAGTAGCTGAGCTGGTGTTCATGTTATGGCCCTTTGCTTAGCATTGCTTAAACATCCCATAGGAGATAAATAAAAATATACAACTGAAATTGCCAAATCATGATCGTGTAGTGGTTAGAGTCCCAGCTTTACATGCAGGCATTCATGGTTCGAGTACCAAATCAGACAAGCTATTTTTATATGGGAAAGCAGTGTTAACATTATTTTTTCAATGTAAATTATGTAGTAAATGTTTTTTGTCAACCAGGGTAGTGTAGCTTGTGCAAAATGGAAGTGTGAGTGCATATAACATGAAATCACCCATGTATAAACAAGTGTCATATACAGTATAGTCACATACCTTGCTAGTGTAATGAAAGCACATAGAGGGATGTCATGTAAAGTAAATCATATACACCTACTAAATGAAGTCATTATTCTGACAGTTTTTTAAAATGAAAAGTGAGCAATGGTCAACAATTCTCAGCTATGCTTATCAGGTTTAAGCATCACTTAGACATGATTGCTAAGCAGCAGGTAGCTCAGCTAAGTGGATTTGCACACTGTAAAGCAGTGCTCAGCAATTACCCCTTTAAGCACTGCTCAACTCAGCTTAACAGATGTGTGCACTGCTTAGTGGAGCTTTACATGTTCAAAATGGTCCAATGATGGCAAAGGGTGGGAATATCTCCATATTTAAACCATGCAGGCAGGAATACAACCATAACCTGTTTAGTCTGATCTCTGCAGGAACATGTCTGGTGTTGGAGAGGGAGTGTGCTTTTGGGCACAGTGCTGGAGCATTCTGGAGTCCAGGGTCATGGTTGGACTCCTCATAGAAAACCATGAGGAGAGACTGCTGCAGGGCCAGTACCAGGGCTCACAATACAAAGTGTAGGCCTGGGACCATCTCACACATGATCTCACCAGTGCTACTGGCATCCCCTGGACTGGTGACCAGGTACAGCACCTCTATGCTTACAACAGCAGAGAAAGGGGGTGCTCATAGTCCAGTGGATCCAAAATGCATGGGCATGGAATGCTCCAGTAGTGAGAAAGTATCACTATCAAGTAGTTTGTAGCAAACACTAGCCTGAGAATGTGATAGACATGTATTCATGGGCAGGGAATGCTCCAGTAGTAAGTATCACTATCAAGTAGTTTGTAGCAAATACTAGCATGAGAATGTGATAGACAGGTATGCAGAATGGTTGTTTTTCACCCCTACAGCTGCAGCAGATAGGGCTGTGAACATAGAAGCCCATGCCAGCAGACTGCTGAGGGTGGGCTGACAGGCTGGTGAGTGCAAATCTATTTTGCAGTATATTGTTCAAATAGCTAAGAAGGAGTACATTGTTTACTGCTAGTAGGTATACTGTTACTCTGTGAACTGAATAAATAAAAAAGTCTGACTGACTACTATTGATGTGCAATAAAGATACCTACAAAAAACTGTTGTGTTTATTCTGGTATGTTGTTGTAGACATATAACATGTATACATGTTCTTCACAGCAAATGTGGCTGTGACAGCATACATTAGCTAAGGTAGTTCTGTGAACCACCTGTAAGAAAAACTGTAGATGGAGCCGTAAAACAAGATATAACTGAAATGTGAAATATATACTGCACTAAGCTCTGAACCCTGAATAGTAATGTGTAAAGTTTCAAAGTGTGTTCCATTCAGCATTGCCTTGTGTTTACCTTTGCTTTCCAGATTGTAGTAATCCAAAGGATTAATGCACAGTACAATAGCTATCTGTCATGCATGCATCACATGAGTACATGTTCAGACTGTCTAACCAAGAGACTGTTAGGCAGAAACCAGTGAAACATGAAGTAGCAGGCCCCCAATAGTTCAGTATGATGAGAAATAGCTTAGTTGTTAATTTTGCACACCCAGACATGGTTTGAATCCAGGGAGTGGTACTAAGATGTCTACATATCTAAACACAAGGAATCAGGAATAAATGTAAAAACAGTCAGGTAGTGTTTACAGATATTTTCTCCACAGATAGTACAGGTAAGGAAATGTTGGTAGTAGCTGCATGAAGGGTATACTAATAAACTGTGTACAACTGTTCAACTGTCCCATCACATGCCTGCAAATGACAGCAGGATAGGTACATGCAATATGCATCCTTCCTGATACATGTCTCTCAAATGTCATGCTGCCAATAACCCTGGACACAGATAGGAAACCAGTTGAAGCATGCCAGTAGCACACTCACATAACAGCACTTCAGGGTACCCCTCCTGTGCCAGGTATGTAACCCTGACATGCACGAGTCCCTCTAGGCATGTAGCAAGAGTTGTCACAATTTGCCCCATACCATTCCAGGCTGACAGGTTAATATGTATGTCTGCGCTAGAGAAGCTATGGGCCATAGGCAGATGTAAAGTGAGGGCAGACCCATAGAGTACTGAGCAGTACTGTTGTGGAAATTGAAGCATAAACAGTTGTTAATGGACTTTTTGTTTCTCCCCCCACCCCTCATCCAGATCAATGCTAAAATTCATATACTATGGGTATGTTTTACTCCAAACCTAATGTTGGGACTTGTGTTCTATTATTGTTTATATATTTGATTGGTTGCATGTTGACATACTTTGTTCAAATACCATTGTTGGTGGCCTGTTCTTGTCAATGTTACTGGCATTCTGTTACGATGCATACTGTTGTTCCATTTATGCATGTGTTCATTTTGCTATGCAACTATTTCAAATATGCTTTATGGGGTTAATTGGAACACCCATGCATGTTGTTATAACTAATCTGGAAATGTGTTGTTCGTGACTAACCAACATATTCTTTAAAACTTCAACACCATAGCATGTTTGGGAAGGCAGATCCAGGCAGATATGCCTGCCCTGCCTCATCTGGCCATGGCACCAGGCCCCAACACATCTGGGACCCAACCCAGGCCTTCCTTGTCTGCTCGTCTTGCACCACCTTCAGGTGGAACCACCTCAGGGGATGAGGCCTGTCTCCCCCGAGAGTGGGCATGGACAGCAGCCTGTCACCTGCAGATAGGTCCGGGGTTTGGTGCACAGAGCCATCCGAGCATAGTTGGGTTGGCAGCTGTGCCAGATTAAGACAATCTGGCACACCTTGAGGGGCAGGCCACCCCTCCTGTCCAACCCCCAGCACAGCTACCTCCGGGGCTGTGAAGGAGCAGTGGTGACTGCCCATAAGTCAAGACCTTAGTTTCACTATATCCATTTGGGGGCTCATGGGCTTCGGAATCCCAACCACCCTCCCCCTCAAAGGTATTTACTCCCCTCATGTGTTATATACCACTCCTGTCTGCTGTCTTGTCTGTCTGCAAATGCAACCTATCCCACCCAACCTACCTCCCCAAACATACCTACAGCCCTTCTCCAACATCCCACTTTCACCTTAAAACAATTGGCATATGTCCTGCAAAAAAAAACCTTGCCACATACATAGCTCTACATTTAGTCCTCATGTACAGTGAAACTAATCAATCAACCCTCAGATTTCTCTGCAAACATCTGTCACCAACACCCCTCCATGTGGGGTGTGAGACTGTAAATTCCAAATTCTATAAACGTAATTCACAGCTGTTGCTGCCGTAGAAATGTAGAGCTATGGTCCTTACCTACAACCATCCTACACATCCCTAGCTGCTTTTCATAATGTTTTACCCTGTGCTTGCCCCCATTTCACCACTTTCCTATCACCCTTTTTTTCTTTTCTTTAAAGAAAATTAGCATGGGTGTAAGTGGGAGTACGTGGTGCTAAGTGAAGGTAAGAGGGTTTAACCATCTCTTAGCAATGCTTAGCACCGCACAAAACTGTGCAGACCCATTTACAACTGCTTAAAAGTGCATTAAGCCCTCTGTCTCCATCAGCCCTTGTTCTGGCCAGCAACAAAATAATCAGCTCTGCCAAGTCTCGAACCCAGAATGCTGGGTATTACAGTCACAACAGCATACCACTACACCATCTGAACTGTGGGAATCTATAATGCTTTTACAAACATATCATTCATTCTGGTTATTTAACATTAATGAAAAAAAGTAATCACCTCCAAGTCTGGAACCCAGGACCCTGTGCACAATAAGCATAGCAACATACTGCTACACCACCTGACCTGTAGGAATTTAGAATGTTTTTACAATTATATCATGCACAACAGTCATTCAACATGAGGGGGAATTATTCATCTGCAGTACTGTTATATACATATATATATATATATATATATATATATATATATATATATATATATATACATACACATACCAATATTTATATATATATATATATATATATATATATATATATATATATACACACACACACACACACACACACACATTTATATATATATATATATATATATATATATATATGTATATGTATATATATATATATATATATATATATATATATATATATATATATATATATATATGTATATTCATACAGAGATTATATAGACAGATAACCAACCTCTTACTGCAACAAATCTGCAGAAACCCTGACAAATGGGGGGGGGGGGGGATTAAAGGACAAACAATAGTGGCATGTTTGAAATATGGCTGTTGTATGCATAGAAGTCTGCTAGAGTGGCATGGTGTGCCTTAACATACAATGACAAACAGATTCCAGGTCTGAAACCCAAATGAATGTCAAAATGTACTGTTGTCTATGCTCACATCATCCCAGTGATTTCTCAGAAACCCACAACTTTTGTGGCCAACAGGCAAAGCATATGAGCCACACATCAAGACAGTGTCTAGACATCTGGACAGAGGAGAGGTATGACTTCAGTCATGTAACAAAATGGAAAAACCCGTAACAGCCACCAACCCTGTCACCCAGCACCTTCTGAACCACTGTAAGACCAACACGACACTATCCCAAATCAGCTCTGGGCAATTATCCATGTATATCCAAATATAACATGCACTACAGGGATGGAACTGTAGGGAAAAGCAGATAGTGGTGCATAAATATCCACCCACAACCATTTGCACCACAGTCACAAAACATACCCATAAACCAAATGAACTCTAGAGTAGAACGACTGTTTGAACAAACATATCTTGATTCCCAGTCACACAATATACTGACATATACTGCCCCAGCTCACAGTGCACTGGGAATCCTGAGGTGTTACAGAACCTTTCTCAGTCTGCCCCTACAAACATACACACCTGATAGACCACCAGCAGCCGTAGCAGCATGCACAGTCAGATAGAAAAAGAATATGTGGCACTCATGCCTGCTACTGTCCCTACCCAGCCAAACAAACATCTACACACAACACTGCTACACAATCTTGGGAGTAGCTTTACAATGGCCAGACATACATAACTCATATGTTCAGATTTCCACATGCTGTCCAGGGTGTGAGACTATAGTTATGGCCACTGCCACATACCACTTCCAGGAGTTTGCTAAGTCAATGGGATGATACCTTGCATGCAATCAATAAATAATGATATCACATACCTCTGAGCCTCTTACTGTAAGACACCTGGACAAAACATGACATACTTGGGGGACAGGGGGCTGGATAGAGGGAAATATCTCACATAATTGTGTTACAAACTGAAACAGTTGACAGTGTCACAGGCTTTGTTGTAACATAATATCCCTGAAGGATATGATGTCTGAAACACCAATGGATGTCAACAGTTACTGACTACAATCCTCACATTATCCTACTGCTTCCGGAAAAAACATACGTTGTCTGAGGAACATACCAAACATAACAGGTGAACCCCTGGGCAGTCTGTGGACATCAGGATAATTGAGAGGTATGTCAGAGACATATGACTGTCAGACGTCAAGTCACACAGAAAATGCATGTCCAGATGAACCCTATTAAACTAGCAACACTCTATGTGTACAACAGCACTACTTACTTACAATCTGTACCCAATTCTGGAACTTTGTTCCTCATGTTGCTGAGCTGTCTCCACATGTCCTCTCCTGAGAGGTATTCCCACCTACTGTCTGTGAAGCTGTAGCCTCCACGTCTTCATAATGCCCTCCACACAGGCAAGGAAAAGGGGCAAGGCCCACATGAAGGCTGTAATTATATCACTGTGTTGCTATGGCATTGGCAAATGGAAAGACAACACAGCTGCTCTGGATGCATGTAGCAAGTGGGAAACATCAAATTGTGCACAGGCCATCACCTGCTCATGAGCAGTACCTACATAAGGTAAGCTGCTGCCTATGCAACACAGGTCTCAACCCATCTACACAAAGACAGACTGCAACTACACAAACCTAACCAATTGCATTGTTGTGAGGGAACTCCTGAGCACTATAACAGGTATGTCAATCATGTAAGCATGTAATGGAATGCAGAAGGGAGGATGCAATGAGGCCACAACAAGACCTGATGGACTCACATGCTGGTGTCCAGCACCTATGGTCATTTCTGCTAGTCCTGCCTGCATTGACATGGAGCACATCTCTTGCCCCTGACTCACCCCAGCAAAGGTCAGCTCACGCATGACTACTAATGGAGTCACTGTTGTCCAATACTGAGTGTGCCACTGGTAGGCCAGCTACCAGTGATGTTGTAATTACTCATATGTCACCTGTGAATGCTACCCTGATACATATGCTTGTCTTAAAAATGTAATGGATGTACATAGGGTATGTGCATACTACATGACAGGTGCAGGTGTGCGTTGAACTGCATGTGATATACTGAGCCCATACCTGCCAACTGTCCAGAGTTTTGCAGACTGACCACATGTCTGCCTCATATTTGTAGTCAATGCTTCAGACAGTTGTGTATTGTCTGGCACATCATTGGCACCCCATTAAAGACTGAAGTCATAACAAATTAGCATACATTTCATTGTCATATCCTGCAGAGTACACCAGTGAATGTGACACTGTCTTTGCTGGCAAATAAATGTGTTTCAGCTAGATTCATAAAGTGACAATATTTACTGGCTTTTGTCCACCACTGATGTGTGCATTTGTGCAGATATCTTACTCTAACGGGAGCTAGGTGTCTTACCAAGTCCCCCATGTCAATGTAAACATACCTTGACCTGGAGGATGCTGACATTTGAGCAACAGCTCACACCTGCTTTCTAGCTGTGGAGAGCACACCAACCTTGCCAGGTCACTCATCCCATCATATGCTTAGACCCCAAATGGAGGCCCTCAAAGCCACAGGAGGTGGAGTGCTGAACATTAGCATACACATACACACATCTAGACTGGCCAAATAGTATGTCACACGGGTGACATCCCGAGTGCAGTTAATAGTTGACAAAACACCAAATGAAATCATAGCTAGTTACATGCCTCCAGCCATGACTATGGACACCCACCACACCTATTGGGACCTGCTGGAATCTGTCAGGATTCAAATGTCGACCCTGCTCCTGGGTGACTTCAAATACCCAACCATAGTCTGCCTGACCTATGCCACCTGAACATGAATGCACATAGATTCCTTGGCTTTGTCAATGGCAATGCAGTGAATCAGCCAGTCAACACTCCTATGGCAGATGGACATCTCATGTACCTGGTCCTATCCAACATGAGTAGCCACTGTAGCACTCCTATAGTACCATCCTCCTTGGTAATATCTGACCACATAGCCATCACTGTTCAGGTCACCATCTCCCCTGCTCCCCACTCCCCCTTTACAGTGTCAAACAGACTGAATTGTACACAAATTACTATAAATCCCCTCAGAGCAGGTAGAAGTATCTATATAGCCAATGTCCCATTTGTTGAAACTAGCACCAGTGTCTAGGCCCACACCACAATACTATGTGGGCACCCCCATACCTGTATGGACTCAGCAGTACCTGAAAGGACAACATCATCTCCCTCAATGTAGGGTAAATCCCTGTGGTGCACAATAGCAATACACAAATACCATAATAGGTGGAAACAATTGCTGGATGGGCCAAGAAGGAACAGGTGCCTCATTGTAAGCAATGTCACCTTGGCCTGTACAAGCAAATAAGGGCAGAGGTGATGTACCCAAAGGCTGTCTTTGAGTGCAAATTGGACACATCCACCAAGGCAGATCACTAGGCCTTCCACACATGTGCTTTCAATTCCAGAGGCAACACACAAATCTGCTCTGTAGTGGTGGTCAGTAACACCACATGCACATATGGCATTGATATAGGCAACCAGCCACAGACAGGTGGAGTGTAAACACCACCCCTGTCCCACCAATGGAACACATATGCATGTGCAGCACCTGCCCCCCTCCTCTCATCATCAGAAACCAGGTCTGTAATGCCCTCTCAAAGCCAACACACAGAGGTCTCCATCGTAATTATACCATCCCTGACTGCATCTCACATGAACACAGGCATGGGCTCTCAGATCCATTCTGCACTGCAGTCAACCACAGCCTGAGCACCAGTGTTATCCCATCTGCACAGAGGTCGGCCACTGTCATCCATATACAAAAAGGTGAAGCAATCCACCAACTCAGCCAATATGATGCATGTCAGCCTAACTAACCTGCTCTGCAACAGCATGGGAGGCAATATCAAGGACATTATGAACAGGGATATCAGCAACATTAAAATGCCTGGGCCCACACACCATGGTATTGCCAAAGGGAGATCAGGCCTGTGAAACCTGATTGACCTCTCTGCAGTGGTTAATAAACACGGGGACAAGGGGAAGATGGTGAACAATGCCTACCTTCATCTAGCCCAACCCTCTCACACTAATCCCCAGGTGGACAGGATACATACGCCTACACAGCTAAGCACCAACATGTAGGTTACCAGATGGGCAGCTAACTGGCCCAATGATAGTAGCCACTCAGTTAAAGTAGTAGAACCCACCATTAATAGTAGATTCATCCACAATGGTGTACCCCAAGGATCAGTCTGGGGGTCTCTTCTGTTTCAGATATATGTATCTGAGGTACAGGGAAAAAAGCAGTCATCTGTGGCTGACCAGGTGTATGGATGCTTGCAAGCTGCCAACTGTCTTAGATTCCCTGACTGATGTAGACATCCACTAAGAGGCAGTCACCCGATTACTGACCAGTACAAGAAGCATTACTGCAAACAGAATGCCAGAAAAGCCATCACTCTCCCTGCTGTGGCAGATGTCGTCCACACTAAGTATGACATTAATAATGTACTGAACATGCAATGAGGTGTGAGGTGACGTGCACTGAGGTTGGCAGCAACCTGACAGTTTCCCACCATGTGGGAATCATTGTACAGAAGGCCCTCTACATGGCCCACCTCACAAATATGGGTATATCATAGGTAGGCCATAGTTGTAAAGTGAGGGCAGACCTCTAGAGTATTGAGCAGCTGAGCAGTACTGTTGTAAAAATAGAGGTCTATGCAGTTGTTAATGGACTTTTTTTCTACCCCCCCACTCCTCATCTGCATCACTAATTATTATCCATACACTACGCGTATGTTGTTACTAAACCTAATGTGTTACATTGTTTTTCATATAATTAATTGGTTGCATATTAACATACCTTGTTCAAATAGCATTATTGGTGGCCTGTTGCTGTCATTGTTACTGGCATGCAATGCTTCCAGTTGTTCCAGTTATGCATGTGTTCTGTTTGCTATGCAACTGTTTCACATCTGTTGTTTTGGGTTAATTGAACACCCATGCATGTCTTTAAATCTAATATTGAAATGTTTTGGTCATGACTTACCAATATATCTTGGAAAACCTCAACACCATAGGACATTTGGGAAGGCTGATCACAGCTGATCCACCTGTACTGCCTCATCTGGCAGTGGGACTGGGATCCAGTATGTCTGGAACCTACCATTGAACTTCATCTCCTGAAGCTCCTGCACCACCTGGGTGCGGTCGCAGAGATGAGCCCATTATCCTCTGTCAGTTCCGGGGTATGGTGTGCAGTGTCATCTGCTCTGAGTTGGGTGGCCAGCTGCACCACATGGAGGGCTGCGTGCTGCACCTTGAATAGCAGGCTGCCCCTCCTGTCCAGCCTCCAGCACAGCCATTGTTGGGGCTGTGAAGGTGCAGTTGTGACTGCCTGTAGGTGGGGATGTCAGCCCCATCGTATCCATATGGGGGCTCATGGGCTTCTGATTCCCAACACCCTTCCTGTCCAAGGTGTTTACCCCACACATGTGTCATAGACTGCCCCTGTGTGTTGTTCTGTCTGTCTTGTCTGTCTCCCTACCCAACCTACCACCCCAGATGTACCTAGAATCCTTCCCCAATGTCCAACTCTCATCTTAACAAAAGGATAAAGGGCATCTGTCCCCAAAACATCATTGTCCCATACATAGCTGTCCATTTTGCACAGGTGTCCACTGGACACGTAATCTGGACTTTTGGCTTGACAACACATTTCTGTTGTCCTCACCCCTCTCTCTGGGGTTTGAGTGTACAAATTAATCTCCAAATTCTGTACAAATGCACAGCTGTTGCTGTATTACAAATGGACAGCTATGGACCTTCCCTACACCCGTCCTACACATCCCTAGCTACCTTTCATATAGTTTTCCCTCTGCATTCCCCTTTCTCACCACTTTACTATAACCACTTTTTCTTTTCTTTTAAAGGAATTAGCGTGGGTGTAAGTGGGAGTTGGCAGGAGTAAGTGAATTTGCGCGATGCTATGTGAAGCCAAAACAGATTAAGCATCTCTACGATTAACTGTATATTGGCATCACTAAGCTTCACACAAACACACGCAAACCCACTTAAAGCCACTTAAAACTGCTTTAATCACTCTGTCTCCATCAGCTACTGTTTTGCCTCACAACAAAATAATTAGCCCTTGCCAAGGGCCTCAAACCCAGGACCCTGTACACTATAATCAGAGCAATGTACCACTACACCATTTAAGGTGCAGAAATGTTTGATGCTTTTTCAAACATATCATGCAGTAGAGTCACAGATACTTATATATAAAAATATGTTTTAGATATCTATATCTATATATATATATATATATATATATATATATATATATATACACACACACACACACACACACACACACACACACACACACACACACACACATGCTCATAACATGTAGTGCACTCATATCTCAGAACCATACCTCTCAACCTGTTCGTGCAAGAAATCTGGGCAAAGGCTGTAAAAATGGGTGGACAATGGGCCACGACTAGGAATGTATTTCAAATAATATTCTCTTAGAGATATAGAAAGTTGCTTGAGTAACAGGGCTTGTTTCAGCATACATGTTCTGAAGGATATGAGGTCTGGAACTGAAATGATGTCATCATTTACTGACAGAAATCTTGAGATAATCACAGTGATTTACCAGAGATATTAGAATAATTTGTGGAAGAGAGACATAATATGAGCAATAAACCTGGATGCTCTGCAACAATCTGGCCAATTGAGAGGTATGCTCAGAACCCCTTGTGCAGAAAATCTGGACCAAGCCTGACAAAGTGGGGTAAGAAAGCCATGAAAATAGGGACATATCTGAAGTACTTGACTAGATAAGCTGAGACAGTTGCTACAGTAACACCATCTGTTCTAACATATATTGACAGAAATAGCACAACTCCCAAGACTCGTTGCTTCTCAGTTTGTGCCTGAAATCCTCACATCATCCCACTGATTTGCCAGACATACACAACACTTATGGGGACCAGACCAAAGATATGAGCAAGACAACTGGATATCCTATGAATATCTGGACATAACATGACATTAGGGAAGGTACACTGAACTGCTTAGCATGTCACCAAGCACCATCCAAACTACAGTCAGACTGACACACTGCCTCAATTCAGCTATGGTGAATACACATGCATTTGCAAATATATCAGGTACTACAGGGATGTAACAGTAGTGAAAAGCAGTCACTGGTGTGAGCCTGCATACTCATAACCAATTTCACCACAGTCACAGTGACATACTGGTACGCCAAATGAACAGTAGAGTATAATGACTGTGTGAACATGAATATCATGTTTGACAATCACACACTAACCCTACATATACTGCCCTAAGTCACAGTGTAGTCTGACTCCTGTGGTGGTATGGAACATATCTCAGTCTGCCCCTGCAAACATATACAGTCGATAGACCTCTAGAAACTGGAGCAGCATGCACAGTCAGATAGAAAAGGAGCCTTGACACTTAAATGTACCTCCCTCCCTACACAGCGCAACAAACATTTACACAGTACACTGCTACACAATTCTGATAGTCAAACAATCACTGCACATACACAGACCCCTCAACTGTACAAATTCCCACAAAATGTCCAGGCTCTGTCCTCATATATATGGCTGCTTCCTCATAACATGTCTGGCATTCTGCTAAAGTACTGAGATGATATCAGGAAGAAAGGCACTAACTAATGATATACCATACCTATCAGCCTCTTACTGCATGACATCTGGGCAAAGCCTGACATAATTGGGGAATGGAGGCCCAAACACAGGGCCATAATTGAAATATTGCTATTATAAACTGAGAAATTTGCTGGTGTTACAGGGTTTGTTGTAATATATCTTAACTGAGGGATATGAAGTCAGAAACACAAATGGAAATTAGCATTTACTGATTGCAATACCCAGTGTATGCTACTGATTTGCCAAGCACAACTGTCAGAGGAACAGACCACACATAAGAGTCAAACCTCTGGCCATTCTGCAGATAGCCCTACAGCTGAGAGTTATGTCACCCACATAACAATGTCAGACTGAGACCCACGCAGAATATCCATGTCCACACAGACCCTGTTAAACTAGCATGAATCCAAATGTATAACAGCAATACTCACACTCCCCCATTTTGTCGGGCTGTCTTCACATGTTTTGTTGTAAGAGGTATTTCCAGATACCCTCTGTGATGTTGTTCCCACACCTCCATGGTGTTTTCCTCATAGGCAAGGAAAAGGGGCAACACCCACATGAAGTACTCAATTATAGGAGTGTGTTGCCATGCCATTGCCTATAAGAATAACAACATAGCTGTTCTGCATGCAATTAGCAAGTGGGAGACACCAAATGGTGCACAAGCCTTCACCTGCTCATGAGCATTACCTACAAAAGGCAAGTAGGTGCCTGTGCAAACAGGTCTATACCTCTACATGTGTAGACAGAGAGAATGAGACACACACAGAGACAGTGACAGAAACAGGAATTGGAATTCAAACCAACAATACTTGGGGGGGGGGTTATGTGAAACAAGTAAGCATGTGATGGAATGCAGTAGGGGATATGCAATAATTGGATATAGGATGTTAAACATATATGTCTCAACAGAACTTGCTGTACTGATATAGTGCTGATCAGCACCTATGTTTGTCTCACAAATCTGACCTATACAGGGTATTTGCATAGTAATCTACTGTCGCAGACGTGTGTGGTGAACTGCATGTGATATACTGAGCTCATACCATTCAACTGTCTAGTGTTATGCACACTGACCATATGTGTACTCATCTTTGTAGTCATTTACTCATAGAGTTGTGTTATGTCTGGCAAATCATTGGCAAATCTGTGAAGACTGACATTAGAATATACTAGCATACATATGAGTGCCGGACATCCTCCAGGGTATTTATGTGAATGCAAAGGCTACTGTGCTATCAAATGAATTAAGTGTGTTACAACAATATTAAGAAAGTGACACTAATTTTGGGCCATTGCCCCCCATGTATGTGTGGCATCCTCCAGATGTCCTGCTCTAACAATTTAACTCATTCCCTCCGGTACAGCTCTTTTGAGTGTGTGCCTTTAACTCCTAGTGGGCGTGGCTTAAGCCTTTAAAAAGTTATCACCTTCCAGTTCTAGAAAGCACTCATTGGGAGAGGTCAAATATCAATACAGTTGTGTTTGCCATCACATATACTTCAAGACAAAATATACTGGGTACCTTGTAAATAACATGGTTTTGGAATTATTAATGCAAATGTGAACAATCAATATTTGACTTCTAGAGGAGCAGTAGGAGTTAACTGCAGAAGACGTCTGGAGGAGCACTCGGCTGTAATAAGAGGTATGACTAAACAGCAAAAGTGTAAATACAGTGTGCCATACTGACATAGAACAGAATGTATATCAGGTATTACCTGTACACATGTATGTATGAGTAGGTATACCTGGACATCTCATAACAACAGATATGGGATGTAAAACATCAGGTGAATAAGCTGTACATGTTGTACATGTGTGTAATCTTAGTTTCTGTGCATCCAACAGACATAAATTTGTACAGCTACTGCTTGTTGCATTGCCCTGACACAAACATGGGTACTGGAATAAGCATGATTATCGAGTTGAAATTGGAGAGGTTTCCAACTGCGTTATGGCCTTGTGTCCATGCCTACTACAAACAGCTATATGATCACCTATATAGCTGTATGGACTCAGCAATACCTCACTCATAAAACCTGCTTCCACCAAGGTAGAATCCCCTTTGTTGGACAGCAGCACTACACAAACCACATAAGTGATCACTATATTGGCTGTACAGGACCAAGTAGGAGCAGGCACCAACTTGGAAGCAAGTCAACCTTTGTCTGAATGAGCATATAAGGTCACAGGTGAATTGCTGTAAGGCTAACTATGAGTACAAATTGGACTCATCAACCAAGGCCAATCACAAGGCCGTCTTCACATATGTCTTCAATCTCAGAGGCAACAACCCTCCCCACCCTGTAATGGTAGTCAATCACACCACATACACACACATCATAGCTATAGCCAAACCACTGCAGACAGGTTAAGGGCAAACATCACCCCCCTGTTCCACCGTTAGTATAGGTAGATATGCACAGCACCTGCACCCCTCCCCTCATCATCAGGGAGCAGGTGCATAATGCATATTCAAAGTCAACAAAATAAGTCTCCATTGGACCTGATAACATTCCTGTCTGCATCCTACATGAACTCAGGCATATGCTCTCAGCTCCATTAAACACTGAACACAAGCAAAGCCTGAGCACCATTGACATCCCATCTGCAAGGTAGATGGCCACTCTTATCCCTCTACAGAAAGGTGAATGATGAATGGTGGGTTATGCAATATATTGGCCCTCATTGGGGGGAAACATGACACATCAAGACCAGGAGTGCAATGCAGGGTCATATTGTGCTGACAGATGACAGGGCTATGATGTAGTTGCAAGTGGTGGCTAATGATAGCCAGTGGTGATGTGCAGGTTCTGTAAATAACTTTGCCCAATGTATGAGACATGCAGCAGCAAAGACAACCACCATGTACTGCAGCTGAAAATGCATCCATTACGGATGCCATCATCCAGCACCATGAGGCAATATTTGGCCATGGCCAACATAATCTGCAGGAGTGAACCACCCTGTGGGATGACCTTGTCTACAGAGTTAACAACTTGGGCCACCATGGCTGTACATATGATCAGGTCAGGCATTGGGCAAGTGACCTGAAATGTCATGCCCAGCAAAGGGTTGCTGCCATGACCAGGGACCATAATCTACAGGTGGGGGTCCTGCCACACAGGCCCCACTTATGGCAAGAGAGAAGCTCCTTGCCAACCTTCAGGCAGCCACCACACACAAGCCAAGCCAAGAAACAAAAGTCATGGAGGTGGATGACACCCAGGCAACAGGCAAGGAGCATCCAGGTAAGGCCCCAGTCCACATCAATTGAATACTGTCGCAGTCATACTGGATTATGTAGAGTATCTAGATGCATATGTCAGGTCAAACTGCATTTTGTGGGTGGGAGTTTTGTAATACACACAAGTGCACATCTATGGTGCAAATTGTGTACTATCAGAGCTTGTACTGTATATGTGCGGAAAAGTAGCGTTCATCTTGTACCAATGCCACATGTGAGTCTGCTGACAATACCTCTTCCCCACAACTACATAAGTCACTCTGATCTGGATGTGGGACAGCAGCCTGACACTGTTGAGTATGGGATTGTCCTGTTGCGGCTCACCAGTACCCCAGGCATGTTAGGGTCATGCATGTTACCATGCACACAACTGTTACTCTCAGCCATACTGCGATATGTGTATATTCACTTGTGATGGGGTTAACTACATTGCATCACAGTGGTCATCACAATACTTGTAGCATTCCTCACAACCTGTCATTGCAAGAAATCTGGACAAAGACTGACAAAATGGGGGAACAAAGGTCCAAAACTAGGGACATATTTTAAATTTAGTCTTATACAGTGCATTTAAAAGGTGTACACACCACTGTTAAAATGCCAGGTATTTGTGACATACAAAAATGAGACCACTATAAAACATTTTCAAACTCTTCCTACCTTTAATGTGACCTATAACCTGTACAATTCAGTTGTAAAGCCGACAGATATGTTATGGGAACAATTATGACAAATAAAAAGCATACAATAAGCTAGATGCATAAGTGTGCACGGGCTGAAGCTAATACTGTGTTGAAGCAGCTTTTGATATAATTACAGCATTACGTCTTCTTGGGTACACACCTGCCAACAATTATAGAAGCTCTTTGATTAACACCAAATAACAGTCAGCTGTCCTACTAGGATTTTCCTGACATTTACCCAGTTGCCTGCTACAGCAACAGCCATGGTTGACATAGACCTTACAAAGCATCAAAGGGATTTCATTTTTGAAAGTTATCAGCCCAGAGAAGTGCACAAAAGCATTTCCACAGCATTGTACATACAATGGAACACAGTGACAACAGTCATCAAAAGGTGGTGAAAAAACGGGGCATAAGTGACATTGCAAAGAAGTGGATAGTCCTCCAAATGTGTTGAAAGACAAGACCCAAACTGGTCAAGGAGGCTTCCAAGAGACTTACAGCAACACTAAAGGAGTTGCAGGAATCTCTGGCAGGTGCCAGTTGTGTACTACATGTGACAACAATCTCCTGTATTCTCCATGTCTGGCCTATGAGGTAGGGTTGGAAGATGGTTTCCTCACACAGAACAACATCCCGGTCTGGCTAAATTCTCAAGAAAAATACATCAGGTGTCCCAAAAGCATATGGGAAACTACATTATGGTGTAATGAGACCAAGGTTGGACTGTATTGCCACAATTCCAAAAGGTTTGTTTGGCACAATAACAACACTGCGCATCATCCAAAGAACATCATCCCCACAGTGAAGCATGGTGATGGCAGAGTCCTGCTTTAAGGTTGCTGTTCATAAGCTGTAAGTGGACTTTTAGCCAAGGGGGAAGGGATTATGAACAGTTCCAAATACAATACCAGTCCCTTTTTACCCAACATCTTCAAGTGTCTACTAGAAAGCTGTAGATGAAGAGGAATGTCACCTATCCACAAGACAATGACCCAAACCATACATCCAAATCAGAAAAAGAATGGCTTCACAAGGAGACAATCAACATTTTAGAATGGCCCAGCCAGAGTCCATGCCTACATCCAATCGAAAATCTGTGGGGTGCCCTGAAGAGGACTGTGCACAAGAGATGCCCTCACTATCTGACAGAGTTGGAGGGCTTCTGCAAGGGAGAGTGTGAAAATATTGCTAAGTCAAGATGTGCCATGCTGATAGACACCTTCCCAAGAGGACTGACTGCTGTAGTTAAATCAAAATGTGCTTTAACAAAATATTAGTTTAAGGGTGTGCACACTCATGCAACCAGCCTATTGTATGTATTCCATTTCCTATATGTTACCCCTAACCAATGTGTTTGTTCTTCAATTGGATTGCACAAGCTATAGGTCACATTAAAGCTGGGAAACATTATGACATGATTTATGTGGTCTTATGTTATATATCAGAAAAACCTGGCATGTCAACGGGGGTGTGTACACTTATTATATCCACTGTAAGCTTAGAAGGTTATTCGAGTAACCGGTTTTGTTTTAACATACATTTACTGCAGGTTTTGAAGTGGGAAACTCAAATTATGTAACTAATTAGTGATGCCAATCATCAGATCATCCCAGTAATCTGTCAGACAAACACAGGATTTATGAGGAACAGACCAAAAATATGAGCCACACATTTAGACATTCAGTGAAACTTTGTACAGTTGAATGATATGTTCTGTTGGAGTTGCCATTGTGCCATACAGATGAGTATCAATAATGTGTACATGGCTGCAGTGTGTGCTAGGTGAAGGCCCATCACCTACTAACACTACTCGTGTATCCCAGAGGCTTATATTATTAGTAACATTAAGTGGGTAGGGCTGCACTGCATGATGTCGAGGGCTTGTCCAGAGTGGGTATTTTGTGGTCTGTGTCATGAATGTCACCAGTTGGCTATTGTGAGTCTGTGTAATGACTTTGTGCCACCTCACCTGTATGTGTCTGTGTGCGTGTGTCTGTGTGTGTGTGTGTGTGTGTGTGTGTGTGTGTGTGTGTGTGTGTGTGTGTGTGTGTGTGTACCAGCAAACCTTATAGTGCAAGTATTAATTTACATGTGTTGTCTTCCCCTACAGATGGACATGGTGGTCAAGGTCCCTCCCGCTCAAAATCTGATGTCATTGTCTCTGCAGACTCTGACAATGATGGTGGACATAGTGGGGCACAGGTGGGGTTGTCAGTGGTTGAATCTGTGCCATCAGTTGGCATCCTACAGTCATCCACAATGTCCCTGCACACAGTCACAATGCCCACACATACACCATCCCCAGCAGCCACAGATAATGGACAGTTGGCAGGTGGTGGCATGGAACAGGCTAGTGTGGTGACTATGGAAAGTGTGAGTGTAGCCACTTGCCATAGCCAGAGTGCAGGTGAGGTCCCACACAGGCAGATGGACAGGGGTGATCAAAGGAGGACTGCTGCCTATCAAGCCGCTGTTGCAAGTGCCAAAGCAGGGATCACCAGATGCATGTTCAGGCTGTCATGGATGCACAGGCATGTAGTGAATTCAACTTCAGACAAATACTCAGGGTCTTGAATGCAACTCTTCCAGGCTTACATGGTGACATACATGACCTTGCTGAGGCCACACATCAAAATACTGAGGTAATGAATAGATGGAGGGGTAAGACCTTGTCAATCCTCAACCATGGCATGTCTGTGCTAGATCATGTGGTGTGAGATGGGTGTCGGCCATGTGGACGTAGGTCATCACCAACATCACTTGAGAGTCTACGGGACTGTGCACCTTCACACTCCCATAATGGCAGTACCACCAGCACTACTGAAAGGGGGGTGCTGTCCACACCACACCAGAGCAGGCCATGGTCATCAGGGACACTGATCCAGCAGACAGCAGTCACCATTGGGAAGCAGTATTGCATCTGGCCTTGGGCTTGGTAGTGCCAGTGAGACCCCTGGCAGGACCAGTCCCCATGTCTGCGGCTGGAGACAGTGAACTGTACACCCTGCCATGTATGGCTCATAGCTATCCAACACACCTCTGTGTAGAGCAGCCACATGGCATGACTGTGTGCATACCTACAAACACACATCTGTATCACAGGCAGGTCACCTCCAGACACACACAGCACCTCTGCACAGCCCATGTTTAGAATACCCCCCAAAACCACACACATGATGTCAACCATATGGCCCAGCCTAGGCTTCTGGCAAACCCACACCACACTCCAGTTATATGATGATACCTGTGCCACATTCCTGTCATCCATAACATTGATGCAGGGACATGCTAATATGGGTCTGATATACAGGGTGAATACAGTACAGTATAGCTATGAAATGCTGTGTAAGGTGCTGTCTGCCTGCATTTGTTATGGGTACACATAAAAGTTTATATACCCTATTAGCCATGATGCATTATTGCTGTTAGCACCACTGACTGAATGTAGTCTGACATGCTGTATTCTGTTTGTGTGCCAGGTGTCTGTATGTCTGCAGGCTGTGGCCCTTCAGACATTACCAACATGGAGTATGGCAGAGTGGAAACACATCGATCATGTCAGAGCAGAGGTACACCTGTATATGTACACATTTACCAGGTCTGTGTAACAGTTACTGCATGTGCCACAGAGCTTATAGGGCTAAAGGGCGTATACAGGTAAGTCTATGGTGGTTGATGTCAGCAGCCCTTTTAAAGTGGACAATGGTGAGTGTAGTGGGTGGAACACACCTCAGATTGGTAAAATCCACACTGCCAAACGATATTGTGTTCCCATGCACACACACACACACACACACACACACACACACACACACACACACACACACACACACACACACACACACACACACACACACACACACACATGCACAGGATCACAGTTGCCAGTGTTGGGTTTGGAACCCCTACCATCTAGTTAGTGGTACTCCAGTCTTATGCGGTTATCTCAGGTGGCACAGAACTAATAGTGTGATGACTGTTCCAAGGTACTTGTGAAGTGAATAACATAACATGCCCTTGTGAGGTATGGCAATGGAGGGTGTAGTGTGTGTGGAAGGAATCAATAGATTGTCACCTATGAGTCTACACACTCACAAACTTTGCTATACACATCAATGCACACGCAGTTGCCAGTACTGACATTAGTAGCCCTGCCTATCATGTTATTCATTCCATACTGCTACATACCTGTTGCACATGGCACAGGGCTTACAGGGCTGAAGAGTGTCTACAAGTAGCTCTACAGTGGATGTGAACAGTGACCTTTGTAAAGTGGACCTTGGGACATATACTGGGAGTACCATGGCCTAAAAATGTAAAACTCAACCCCCCCCCCAGTGGATATAGTTCTCACTCAGACACATACACAGGATACAGTTCTCGCAAATACACACACACTTGCCAGAACTGAGATCAGAACCCCTACCTATCTAGTTATTGATAATACAGTGTTATGCATTTATTGCATGTGCCATGGAACTTATAGCGTGAAGAGTGTTCCACAGGTCTTCTAAGGTGAACAACATCACCAGCCTTTGTAAGGTATGACAATGGGCAGTGTACTGGGAGAGTGAGGTCTCAAAATGATGTATCCTACAAATATACACACAAACACTTACAGAGGCACACATTTTCCAGGACTCAAATTAGAGCCCCTACCTCTGTAGTCATTGGTACTATAGTGTTATGCAGTTACTGCACGCACCACAGAGCTTATAGGGTGAAGAGTGTCCCAAGGTACGTATATAGTGAATAACATCACCAGACCTTGTAAGGTATGGCAATGGTAGGTGTACTGGGTGAGAAGGGCCTCAAACTATTTTCACCCACATGTTTACACATTCACAAACATTTTTATACACACTAATGCACACACAAATGTTTGCCAGCACTGAGATCCATAGGTTCATAGGTGTGTACTAGTCAAATGGCCATGGAGCCTTTACAAGCCTAGCCCATGGGAATATCCTGGCATTGTGCCAGCTGACGATAGTCTCCAATGTGTCTAATGAGTATAGGCACTGGAGTGATCCCCAGAGTGGGATTTCCATTCCCCATCCACTCATCCAGATTTCTCTTGAAGAGGGCCAGTGAGGTGCTCTGCTTGACATGTATGTGAAGTCTATTCCATGGTGTGGGCAGTCTCTGGGTTATGAATCTGTCTTTCTAGCATGTTCTGTTGATTGTGGAAATGGTGGTTGAGGTCTTTGGGGCATGTGGTATGGACGGATTGGGTTCTTTAGATATAACATTCCTGACAGTGCTGGATCAGACATGGCCTGGTAAGTCAAGCAGAGATCACCTCTAAGTAGCCAATATGAGACAGAGAATATTTGGAATTAATGGAGTCTGTCCATATAGGGCAAGTGTTTAAGGCATAGGATCCTCTTTGTGAGGTACTTTTGCAGCTTTTCCAGTTGTTGCAGGAGTCCAGTGAGGCACATGCCAAATGAGCCATTGTACTCATTGATTAGCCTAATGAGGTAAGAGTGGAGGGAGACAATGACCTCTTACTTCCTGGATGCAACACCCTTAGTAATGAGATGTGCCACATAGAAGGACTTTCTGAACACAGTGGCACTGTGGTGGTCAACAGAGAGCTCACTGTCACCATGTGTTCCCAGTTCTCTTATAACGACTTCAGTGTTCAGTGGACTACCATGATTGCGGTAATTCATGGGAACCATGTTGTTTCCAAGGAGTGGATGTTGGCACATTTTCTGGCACTGAGCTAGAGTCCAGGCTGCTGACACCAGTCATAGGTCTCAGTAAGACCTTTGTGCAGGATGTCAACATCGCATGGGGAGGTAATACTAGCACCCACCTTGCAGCCATCTGTGAACAGTGTCAGCCAGAGTCCCTATGTGTTAGGCTGGACCTCAGAAGTGTGGATCCCAAACACGTGGGGACCCAGGACCAAATGCTGTGGGACTCCACTAGTGGCTGGTCAGCAGTCTGACATGGAGTGTGCTGCTTTCACACCATGGGTTATATCTGCGAGTCAGTTTGCAAGCCACCTAGTGATACAGGGGTTGCTGCCTAACTGAGTGTGTTTGTCTATGATTCCTGAGTGGGGAATGGTATCCAAGGATTAGAAGGCCTGCCTATCTTGTTATTTATTCCATACAGTTACATAGTTATTGCACGTGGCACAGAACTTATAGGGCTGCAGAGTGTCTGCAGCTACCTCTACAGTAGGCCTTGTAAAGTGGACATTGATCCAAAAACAAATGAAACAGACTCCAAACTGGCCAAAATCTCTTTATTATAAAATGTAAGCACTTTCAGGTTAAAAAACCTTTCATCAAACAAACTTCACATAACCATTGCAGTCTTTAAATATTAAAACAGTTCTAAAAGTACCCAATTACTTTCTATACTTGACCCACCTTTTCTTTAAGGCTGGATTTAAAGGTACAGAGCAACTTAACCTAGGTGGGTTATCAGCAGCCAACTGTATGATCTATCTTATTTCTGCATACTCTGTATCATTAACAATATCCCGCCCCCCCCCCATTTTTTCATCTGTGCAACATGCAGAACCATAAAAACAAATGATTTTAACTTACAGTTACTTTTTCAAACTGTTTTCTTCCTTACTGCTGACTCCTTAACTGCATTCCCTCTGCTTGCTCTCTATCAGTCATGTTTGTCTTTTTCATCTCCATACTGACAGCATACTGTTAAAAGTCCCGCATGCTGCATTAAACAGTTGCAATGAAACTTGCTCATCACACAGTTCTGTTATCTTACCTTGCAGTATCTCCTTATCTGCAAACTATCAGTCAGGTTTGTCATTTTCATCTCCATACTGACAGCATACTCTTAAAAGTCCTGCATGCTGCATTAAAAGGTTGCAACGAAACTCGTTCATCACACAGCTCTGTTATCTTACCTTGCAGTATCTCCTTATCTGCAAAGTATGTTGGCTTAGTCTTTACATTTTACAATATACTTATTTAAGGCATTATCTACTGTATTCTCTAGCATGTTGGTATGCTGTAAAGTAGCTTGGCAGCAAGGAACCCCCCATTTCTTAATAGACTGCCTGTTAGTTACATCAATCTTATCTGCAAAGTATGTTGGCTTAGTCTTTACATTTTACAATATGCTTATTTAAGGCATTATCTACTGTACTCTCTAGCAAGTTGGTATGCTGTAAAGTAGCTTGGCAGCAAGGAACCCCCCATTTCTTAATAGACTGCATGTTAGTTACATCAGTCTTATGTCTATTACATGCTGGACTCTAACCTGTGTTTAGATATTTCCCTGTATCCATACATACCAAATCCTGGGAAGTACTTGGAGCCAGTGTTAGCCCCACTCCACTCACTCTAGCTATGCTTGGGCTCACTCCACTCTCGTCCCTGCCCCCAATTTCCACCCGCCCACACTACTGCTAAATTTAAACTAAATTGACCACTCCCCTCTAGCTAAGAACCAATCAGAGCCTTGTACATCTTTGAACAGCCCTCCTCCCTTGACCCATTTCCTCTATCCCATACTTCCACACCCTGTAAGGGCAATCAACTATCAAAATTGGCCCATCCCCCTAACAAAATGCAGACAAGTAAAAAAATACTAATTACCCTACTGCCTATATTATTTCTATTTTACCATCTTACTGCGTACAAAAAAGAACTTGACCATAGTATTCACTATCCAAATGGTCAAACACCCATCCACAACTTCACACATAAAACCAATCACTTTACCATCCCCAACAAACCAAATCTACCACCATCAACAAAATATCACCCCTGTAGAGCCACAAAACTTAAACCTAAAGACAAAGACTACATAAAACTTATAAATAAGCTCCTAAAGCTAGGAGTATCCTGTCACTATAACCTTATAATATATGGAGAAATTCATTCCAACCCCAGCCCATCCACCCTGGCCCATCCTGGCCCACCCACACTCAATAACCCTCAATCCCTTACCACAACTCCCACAGTCATGCTACCACTTTCTACTTCCACTAGTTCTCTCCCAGCATTTCACCTGAATATTAGAAGTATTAACAATAAGATTCACAACCTACACACCCTCCTAACAACCCACTCCTCAGACATTATGTGCCTTACGGAAACCTGGCTAAAACCTAATACTACCGACAATGAGATATTGCCTCCTGGATACAATAGTCACAGGTTAGACCGCACTACAAAGAAAAGAGGTGGGATGGCAGTCCTATACAAAAATCCTCTAACTGTTAATAGAAAAGCTATTCAACCACCCCAATTCAGTAATACAGAACTCCTCATAACCAAACTACAGATCAATCATAGCAAATGCTTGAACATCGTCTGTGCATATATTCTACCAGGCAACAACTTAAAATACTCTGGAGGATATCCTTCACTGGTTATCCACTACTTATCCCCAAGAAACAATAGTTCTTGGTGACTTCAACACCAACTGGTACCCCTGATCCTCCACCCCCCCCACACACACACACCAATAAACATATCTGGGTTTAAACAGACCATAACCTCTCCCACCAGGACAAGCAAACCGACCAACAGGGAAAGCATCCTAGACTGGATCCTAGTTAATAACCAACCCCAACAATACAGAGGTGGCATTCCCCTGATGACCTTAGTGACCATCTGCTAACCTATATCATAAAACATAAGGCAGGAAACCCCAACCAAACCAAATATAAAACACTTAGAAATAGGAAAAACGTTGATGCTCCTATTTTCCTAAATAAACTAAAAACAGTTGACTGGTCAAAACTAAAAAATCTACCACTAGAACAGGCTATAGCTTACTTCATCACTAACTTCCTAAGCATCCTTGATTCCCATGCTCCAGCACGTACAATAAAATCTAGATCAAATACAGCCCCATAGCTCACAAAGGATACCAAATCTAAAATCAAAACTAGGAACAAAGCCTGGGTAAGCTGGAGATCAACTAAAGGCCCACTTGACCATTTAAAATATCGTCAACTCAGGAATGATACTAAAAAAATCTGTTTTACTAGACAAAAAAAGCTTTTATCAAAATCTCTTACAAAAACACTAAAACCACCCTCAAAAGTTCTGGGCAGGCCTAAATCAACTTCTACATCCAGAACATTCTACCACCCCAACCCAAGCTAATCACACCCATAGCTACCCTGAGACCATAGCCACCGCTTATAATAACTTTTTCACTGAAACAATACAATCCCTAGCAAATCAACTAACCCCCACAAAACTAAACCACTCCCCTTACCAACCCACCAATCACCCCCAATTTATCTTCCAAACGGTATCCACTAGTTTTATCAAAACACTTATAAAAAAAATAAAACCTACCACCCTCGCTGATGATCTCCTCCCTGCAGAATACCTACAAATAGCAACAGATGCCATTGCATATCCCATATCTATCCTAGTCAACAGAACCTTATCTGAAAGCGCTATCCCCTCCCTCTGGAAAATATCCCATGTCATTCCACTCCACAAAGGTGGAAGTTCTACAGACATATCCAACTATAGACCCATTGCCATTCTTTCCCCCCTAGCCAAAATAATAGATAAATGTGTACACAGGCAACTAATGCAATACCTTACACAGAATAACTTACTATCTAACTCCCAGCATGGCTTCAGGCCAAACCATAGCACAATCTCAGCCCTCCTTTCCTTTACTAACACCATAAACCAAAATAGGAATAACAATAGGCTATTCTCCGCCCTCTTTTTTGACTTATCAAAAGCCTTCTACATGGTCAACCATGAACTTCTCAATATCTCTCTCAAATCTATTTTCCTCAATAAGCACGCAATCCAGTGGTTCCAGTCCTACCTGACTGGTAGACAGCAGGCAGTATTATGGCAGGGCAAACTCTCCAGCCAGCTACCTCTCACACTTGGTGTCCCTCAAGGCTCCATACTGGGTCCACTACTCTTCTCTATTTTTATAAACAACCTTCATACTGCATTCCCTTAGGCTACCTGCATTCAATATGCAGATGATTCCACTCTGACCAGCTCAGCTACCTCCCCATCCAAACTGCAAGCCATAACCCAAAATACATTCAACACATTTGAGAACTGGCTCACCAACCAATGCCTACTGCTGAACCCCCAAAAAACTAAACTTCTACTCTTCATGCCCACCAGCAAATCTGCCACACTTTCTTTCTCTGTCACGTCAAACAATGGTACCACTATCTCCCCAGATCAACACACTAAACTTCTAGGGGTTATCATAGACAATAATCTTAAATTTGACCTACAGGTCAACAAAACCATACAGACCATCAATAAAAAGTTTGGGTGGGTCACTGTATGGAAACAAAACATTTTTAACCCCACTGGCTAGGACTACAATCACCCTGTCACACGTATTCTCTACTCTACTATATGCCTCGCCAGTACTCTCAAACCTCAACAAATTGGAATTAGGTAAGCTCTCTCTTAGCTACAACCATATTGCCAGATTCACCACTGACACCACTTACAGAACCCACCACTGCCAGAACCTGAAGCAACTAGAGTGGCTAGAACTACCCAGTCTAATTCAATTCAATCAACTTCAAATAGCACACAAAATGTTGTACCACCCTGAATATACCCGCTCACTCATAAATATCAAGCCCTATAGCAACTTGAGATCCCTGCGATCAACCAACAAGCTATTTGTCCAAACCCACAACGCTAACAATGCTGCTGGTGAATCCCTGCTTGCCAACTTTGTTGGCAAAACCTGGAATTTGTTGCCAAACCACATAACCCTACAATCCTCCATACGCCTGTTCAAAAATACCCGTAAGCAGTTTCTCAAACAGTATCTCAAAATGAACTGGCACTGCCTGTGTACCAATCCTGATTAAGTTAAATACTAAAAGGAGAATCTCTAACTATCAAACAGGTAATTATTTCACCAAGCTCTGTATGCTATCTAATGTCTCCTACCTTTAATTGTGTCTGACCATGTAAATTGTGTATCCCTATTAGGGAACACCACGGACCATTGTACATACTCACTTTGTTTTTTATTCTTTGTTGTAAATGTTGTTCTTATACTTTTTTATATTTTATATTTTTTAAATGTTATCTTTGTAATTAGTCTAATTGGAGCTTTTCTCTCTGGGCCTCCGCTGAAAATGGACATATATCCAGTCGGACTATCCCAGTAAACAAATGTAAAATAAAATAAATAAATAAAAATTCCAACATAAAAACCTGGAAATAATTTACAGCATGACAAGTAAACAACATTCTCTGTATGGCAATCTGCATAGAACTCAAATGTATATTTTTTGTTTGTAACAGGATGGATAAAATAATTTAAACCATTCACATTTGAACATGCTTTCCAATGCCTACAGGGAAAAGTCCCTGTTCTCATGTGTGCAGAGGAAACACTGTTAGCCTTCTTCTTATTTTTTAACCCAGGTTCTATGCATAGCATATCTTTTATATTACTATTTCGCTTGAAGGTGAATCTAGGTTTCTCATCTAAAATATCCTTCAAGTGATTGTCACTTCTTAATATCTTCCAATTTTGCTTAATAATATCACATATCCCATATACCTTATTACTATAACATAGCATTACCTTGGGTTTTTATCATATTTATTGGATGACTTCAACTTGTCTCCCTGCTGTTCTTTATTATCAGAAAACCATGGTCTAGCCCTGGCTTCCCTGTTAGATATTATGCTGTCCTTAGATTTTTTTCTAAGTCTTCCTTTGGGTACTCCTTTTCCTTAAGCTGTTCATTTAACACATCAATTTCTTTGTGAAACTCTTATCTGTGCACAGCTGAGAAACTTGCTCTTGCACAATATTAGGAAAAGTATGTCCGGGATGCATGCTACGTGCATTCAAGTAATGATGTCTCCAACATTGTTTCCTATGCAGGGTGGTATCTATCTTACCAGTTACATTTTTATTTCATGCAAAATCTAGGAAGGCAATAGTCTCATTGCTGTGCTCTACTGAAAACCAGAGAAAATCTGTGGTTTTCTTCAGGTAGTCAACAAAATTCAACAGTTCATCACTGCCCTGTGCCCACAACAAAAAATATCATCAACAAATCTGGCATAAAAAAATTATTGAAGTCTTCCATGGATGTTCACATTTAAAAATATGTTTATCTTCCCAGAAGGCCAACACTAGATTAGCATAAGAGCTGGCACAGGGTGTGTCCATGGCAACACACTGTACCTGCCTGTAATGTGTTCCATTACAAAGAAATATGTTATTTTCTAACACCAATGCTAATGCTTCCAGGATTAAAATGTTGGTGTTCTCATCATATATGTCAACTGTATGCAGTACCTCTTTCACTGCCTTTAGCCCAAATTCATTTGTGATGACCGTGAACAGACTATTAACATCCATGGTTACCATCAACACACTCTGCAAATCTGAAGTTTGGCAAGCATCATACAACTTTGATAAGAATTGTGCAGTGTCTTTCAAAATCCTAGGAAAATGAGCAGGCAGATTTTTCAACTTTGCTTCTACCCACATAGGTAGATGTTCAGTAACCCATCCCCTCCCTGAAACTATGAGTCTCATCGGTGGGAGTAGGGTATTTTTATGCATTTTTGGTAGTGCTTTAAAAACAGGAATTACTGAATGTTCAATGCTTAAAAAATGCATACAACTCATCATCTAACACTCCATTTATTCTTAAAGTCCTTAACTTCTTACCAACATCACATATATATTGCTTAACCATCAAAGGTGAGCTATTTCTATAAGTACTGATATCACTAGTTAGGGCATCCAAAGATTGTGTGTAAGCTGTGGTATCCATAACTGCAATGGCCCCACCCTTATCAATTGGTTTAATAACCAGTCTATCATCATTCATTAAATTTAGCAGTACTTGCCTTTCCAACTAAGCTAAATTATTAAACCTGCACATTACTTTGTCACGATAAAGTCTTATTTCATCCTCACAAGTTTTTAAAAAAGTATGAACTGTGGGGTGCATAACTGGTACAAAAGTACTCGGATGTTTCATAACATTAATATAATGGCTTCTTCCCTTAAACATGTTATTCAGAATGACATTTCACCTAAACATGTGCAAATCCAGTATAGCTTCACTTAATACTGAAGCCCTACTGGGTACAAACGATGATCCTTTACCTAAAACATTAATTTGTTCTTTAGTCAGTTGAACATTAGATATATTAAATACATTACAGTCATTAAAATCAGTCAGTTCATGACTCTCCACCATTTCACATCCCTTTGTGCAGAGTGACCTCGTCGGTTTTCTGTTTTTTTCCTTACTGGTACTGGGATAGTTGGAAAAGTCATAGAGCTGCTCCTTGCTGGAAAAAAAGAAGAAGATGAAGAAGAAGGAAGCTATGGTTTTGGTCTCACTCCCATGCTGGTGCTGAGATGTTTGGTTCCTTGTATGATGTCATCAACCTGAGCTATAGTGGAGATGTTGTTATTAGGATCCATGGCAACCATGGAACCTTCTGTTGTGGTTGTAGCCACAGAAGCATTGTTCACATTTTGTTGAACATTAACATTCTGAAAAACATCACTGGGCTCAGTAGACACATTGTAAGTATGTTAATTACTTGCTACTGCTGGATTAGATTCAATTCTAGACTGTTCATGAGGCCATGTAAAAATACAGCCTGTCATGAAGTCCTAATAGTCCCTTTGCAGCTTTTTCATCTTTGTTTGCTGCAGTTTATTTTCAAACAAGGCTATATTATTCAATACATGGGTAATTTTACACAGATGTTGGTCTGTGTTATAATGCATTTGTAGATTACTCTGTAGATCTTTTACCTCACTACACTGTTCCTCTTCAACAGGTGAAAAATATTCTATAAGCAAATTCATATAACAAAAGCTGTTGTCTATGTTAATCTGCTACTAGTGCTCTAGCAAGTCAGGACATGCATCTCCTTGTGCTGGCATACATAATACTCTCATCCCTCTAGGCACTATTTTATTTTCCAAGCATGCTTCTATATGAAACATCTGTCATTGCAGACATTTCTTTTTTCTTGTAGTATTATCTAAACAAGTCGGAAGCTCAAAAAAAAGTCTAATTTAATAGCTCACCTGCAGATAGGCCATTCTCTTGTGTGCAGTTCTTCATCAATTCCATCCCAAGTAAAGCATTTAAACAGGCAGAAACATTACTTTCAAATTTCTCACTTACTGAGCCCAGTGAACGTTTATGTGGCTGGTAGTCCAATGCAAACTCATCATTCTGTAGTTCATCCATGTGGAAAGAAGATGCAACAATAAACCAAAATGTAGCAAACAACAAGCCTCTTAGCTTCTCTTAAGGACTCCTTTCGAACCTCTTGTAGAAACAGATCCAAAAACAAATGGAACAGAGTCCAAACTGGCCCAAATCTTTTATTATAAAATGTAAGCGCTTTCAGGTTCAAAAAACCTTCATCAGACAAACTTCACATAACCATTACAGTTCTAAAAGCAACCATTTACTTTCTATACTTGACGCACCTTTTCTTTAAGGCTGGTTTTAAAGGTACAGAGCTATTTAACCCAGGTGGGTTATCAGCAGCCATCTGTATGATCTATCTTAATTCTGCATACTCTGTATCATTAGCAATACCCCCCCATTTTTTCATCTGTGCAACATGCAGAACCATAAAAACAAAAGTATGATCTGGAAACATAGAAACACGCTGATACACTGCATTATGTTTGTCTTTCTGTCTGATAGATGACAAGTGGCACAATATTCTTGTTTTTAACTTGCAGTTAGTTTTTCCAACATAAAAACTTGGACATAATTTACAGCATGCCAAGTAAACCACATTCTCTGTATGGCAATCTGCAGAGAACTCAAATGTATATTTTTTTGTTTGTAACAGGATGTATAAAATAATTTAAATAATTCACATTTGAACATGCTTTGCAATGCCTACAAGGAGAAGTCCCTGTTCTCATGTGTGCAGAGGAAACACTGCTAGCCTTATTTTTTAACCCAGGTTCTATGCATAGTATATTTTTTGTATTACTGTTTTGCTTGAGGGTGAATCTAGATTTCCCATCTAAAATATAAAATATGGAATATGTGATATTATTAAGCAAAATTGGAAGAAATTAAGAAGTGACAATCATTTGAAGGATATTTTAGATGAGAAACCTGGATTCACTTTCAAGCGAAATAGTAATATAAAGGATATGCTATGCATAGAACCTGGGTTAAAAAATAATAAGAAGGCTAACAGTGTTTTCTCTGCACACATGAGAACAGGGACTTTTCCCTGTAGGCATTGCAAAGCATGTTCAAATGTGAATAGTTTACATTATTTTATCCATCCTGTTACAAACAAAAAATATACATTTGAGTTCTATGCAGATTGCCATACAGAGAATGTGGTTTTCTTGGCATGCTGTAAATTATGTCCAAGTTTTTATGCTGGAAAAACTAACTGTAAGTTAAAAACAAGAATGTTGCACCACTTGTCATCAATCAGACAGAAGGACAAACACAATGCATTGTATCAGCATGTTTCTAGCTTTCCATATCATACTTTTGTTTTCATGGTTCTGCATGTTGCACAGATGAAAAAGGGGGGGGGGTTGTTAGTGATACAGAGTATGCAGAATTAAGATGGATCATACAGTTGGCTGCTGATAACCCACCTGGGTTAAATAGCTCTGTACCATTAAAACCAGCCTTAAAGAAAAGACAGGTCAAGTATAGAAAGTAATTGGTCGCTTTTAGAACTGTTTTAATATTTAAAGATTGTAACAGTTATGTGAAGTTTGTCTGATGAAGGGTTTTTTTAACCTGAAAGTGCGTATGTTTTATAATAAAAGATTTTGGCCAGTTTGGACTTTGTTTCATTTGTTTTTGGATCTGTTTCTGCAAGAGGTTTGAACAGAGTCCTTAAGGGAAGCTAAGAGGCTTGTGTTTTGCTACATTAAAGTGGGCATTATGACATGTACTGGGTGGGCAACAGCAAGAAATTGCAAAACCGACCCACCAATGGATATGGTTCTCACACAACCACACTCCCACACCCACAGGATACTGATCTCATGCACGTGCACACACACACACACACACACACACACACACACACACACACACACACACACACACACACACACACACACACACACACACACACTTGCCAGAACTGAGATTAGACCCCCTATCTATCTAGTTACTGCTACTACAGTGTTTTGCATTTATAGCATGCCACACGGAGCTTATAGGGTGAAGGGTGTCTCAAGGAACTTCTAAGGTGAGGAACATCACCAGCCCTTGTCAAGTATGGCAACGAGTGATGTACTGGTTGAGAGAGGCCATAAAATGCTTTAACCTGCACATACACACATCCAAATACATTCACATATACATTTGCCAGGACTGAGATTAGAACCTCTTTCTACCTAGTTATTTGCACTATAGGGTTATGCAATTATCACATGCACCACAGAGTATTTACGGCTACGGGCTACCCAAAGATACTTCTAAGGTGATACACACACACACACACACACACACACACACACACACACACACACACACACACACACACACACACACACACACACACACACACACACACACACACACACACACACACACACACACACACACACACACACACACACACACACACACACTTTTACATTTGTCAAGACTGAGATTAGAACCCCTACCTAACTAGTTATTTGTACTATAGTGTTACACAATTATCACATAAGCCACACAGCTTGTAGGGCTATAGACTTCCCAGAGGTAATTCTAAGGTGACTGACATCAGCAGGACTACTAATGTAGGGCAATGGGATGTGTACTGAGTGTGAACGGGTTCAAAACCTTCAACCTCCAAGCACACATACTTTTACATTTGTCAGAACTGAGATTAGAATCCCCACCTAACTAGTTATTTGTACTATAGTGCTATGTGGGTTCCTTTTGGAAAATCAAATATTCAATCATTTGAATCACTAAAGGTCGACCTTTAATGATTGAATGATTAAATATTCGAATGTTCATAAAAAACTATTAAAAAACAAAGAAAAAGTAAAGGGTGTAGGCAGGGGGCAAGCCCCACACCCCCGCTACTTAAATATACCAACTCTGAGATCATTCTACACCCTAGGAAAGGGAAACTTTCCCTTTCCTGCACTTAACTCTGCTAAAGTGCAATGTCGGAGTTGGTATATTTAAGTAGGCGGGTGCAGGGGGTGGCCCCCCTACTCACAGTAGTTACTTCTGTTTGTTTGTTTTTTTTTTTTGAAGTTTTAGTACTTCGATCATATGGTGTCGACCATATTGGTATTCGAAGTACTGAAACTTTGATAATGTAATATGTAACCGTGCTATGCCATTATCTCACATGCCACAGAGCTTGTAGGGCTACAGGCTGCCCAAAGGTATTTCTAAGGTGACTGACATCAGCAGGACTGCTAAATTAGGGCAATGGCAAGTGTACTGGATGTGAACAGGCTCAAAATCTTTAACCTACAGACACACACACACACACACACACACACACACACACACACACACACGAACACATGCACTTTTACATTTGCCAGGACTGAGATTAGAACCCCTACCTATCTAGTTATCTGTATGATAGTGTTATGCAGTTATTGCGCTTGCTATAGAGCTTACAGGACTGAAGCCTATCCAATGGTACTTCTAAGGTGAATAACATTAGCAGATGTAAAGTAGAGCAATGGGAAGTGTACTTGGTGGGTAATGCATCATAATACTTAGACCTACAGTCACTCACTCACACACACACACACACACACACACACACACACACACACACACACACACACACACACACACACACACACACGCACAAGGGTAGGTGATGTGATATTACATCCCTCACCTCAGTACCATCAAACAATGAATCTCATCTTCATGCTGGCACATGCCAGTGGTTACAACTGGTATGTGACTGTCTGCAGTAGGACATCACTCTATGTCATTCAGGGTACCGCTGTGTATGACTCACTCTCTGTGTATGTCTCCCTGTGTGTCTTACTCTATCACTGTCTTTCCCTCTCTTCCCAATGTCTATGTGTGTGTATGCTTGACATATTGTAATATGTTGCCCATATATATGTGTGCGTATCACACACAACAGATACAGATATACCACATATGTGCCACCTACAGCTATTTATGGGTAATCCTGTCTGATGGGTGTGTGTGGAGACAGTTAGGTTTACACAGATGTATGTATGCCAAGACATTTACACAATACAGAGATATAATAGTCCGATGTAGTTTCAGACATGGGCTTAACTTCTGTAAGTGTAGGAGCATGCTCAGTATCACCTTCTATATTAAGTGTGGAAATCCATTCCAGGGATAGTTGTACTCCAGTGCCTGGTGTCGTGTGCCATAGCCATACCTTGCAACCTGTTTGTGCAAGATATCTGGAGATACCCTGGCAATATGGGGAAACAATGGGCCAAACATAGGGGGGTTCTGTAAATATTGCTCTTGTCAATGTATGAGTTGCTTGAGTTACAGGGTTTGTTTTAGCAGATATTTTCTGACATATGTAATGTTTGACACTGTACTGTATTGTGTCATTACCTACTGATAGATCCATATCATACTTTTGTTTTCATGGTTCTGCATGTTGCACAGATGAAAAAGGGGGGGGGTTCTTAGTGATACAGAGTATGCAGAATTAAGATGGATCATACAGTTGGCTGCTGATAACCCACCTGGGTTAAATAGCTCTGTACCATTAAAACCAGCCTTAAAAAAAAGACAGGTCAAGTATAGAAAGTAATTGGTCGCTTTTAGAACTGTTTTAATATTTAAAGATTGTAACAGTTATGTGAAGTTTGTCTGATGAAGGGTTTTTTTTAACCTGAAAGTGCGTATGTTTTATAATAAAAGATTTTGGCCAGTTTGGACTTTGTTTCATTTGTTTTTGGATCTGTTTCTGCAAGAGGTTTGAACAGAGTCCTTAAGGGAAGCTAAGAGGCTTGTGTTTTGCTACATTAAAGTGGGCATTATGACATGTACTGGGTGGGCAACAGCAAGAAATTGCAAAACGAACCCACAAATGGATATGGTTCTCACACAACCACACTCCCACACCCACAGGATACTGATGTCATGCGCGTGCACACACACACACACACATACACACACACACACACACACACACACACACACACACACACACACACACACACACACACACACACTTGCCAGAACTGAGATTAGAACCCCTATCTATCTAGTTACTGCTACTACAGTGTTTTGCATTTATAGCATGCCACACGGAGCTTATAGGGTGAAGGGTGTCTCAAGGTACTTCTAAGGTGAGGAACATCACCAGCCCTTGTCAAGTATGGCAACGAGTGATGTACTGGTTGAGAGAGGCCATAAAATGCTTTAACCTGCACATACACACACCCAAATACATTCACATATACATTTGCCAGGACTGAGATTAGAACCTCTTTCTACCTAGTTATTTGCACTATAGGGTTATGCAATTATCACATGCACCACAGAGTATTTAGGGCTACGGGCTACCCAAAGATACTTCTAAGGTGATACACACACACACACACACACACACACACACACACACACACACACACACACACACACACACACACACACACACACACACACACACACACACACACACACACACACACACACACACACACACACACACACACACACACTTTTACATTTGTCAAGACTGAGATTAGAACCCCTACCTAACTAGTTATTTGTACTATAGTGTTACACAATTATCACATAAGCCACACAGCTTGTAGGGCTATAGACTTCCCAGAGGTAATTCTAAGGTGACTGACATCAGCAGGACTACTAATGTAGGGCAATGGGATGTGTACTGAGTGTGAACGGGTTCAAAACCTTCAACCTCCAAGCACACATACTTTTACATTTGTCAGAACTGAGATTAGAATCCCCACCTAACTAGTTATTTGTACTATAGTGCTATGTGGGTTCCTTTTGGAAAATCAAATATTCAATCATTTGAATCACTAAAGGTCGACCTTTAATGATTGAATGATTAAATATTCGAATGTTCATAAAAAACTATTAAAAAACAAAGAAAAAGTAAAGGGTGTAGGCAGGGGGCAAGCCCCACACCCCCGCTACTTAAATATACCAACTCTGAGATCATTCTACACCCTAGGAAAGGGAAACTTTCCCTTTCCTGCACTTAACTCTGCTAAAGTGCAATGTCGGAGTTGGTACATTTAAGTAGGGGGGTGCAGGGGGTGGCCCCCCTACTCACAGTAGTTACTTCTGTTTGTTTGTTTTTTTTTTGAAGTTTTAGTACTTCGATCATATGGTGTCGACCATATTGGTATTCGAAGTACTGAAACTTTGATAATGTAATATGTAACCGTGCTATGCCATTATCTCACATGCCACAGAGCTTGTAGGGCTACAGGCTGCCCAAAGGTATTTCTAAGGTGACTGACATCAGCAGGACTGCTAAATTAGGGCAATGGCAAGTGTACTGGATGTGAACAGGCTCAAAATCTTTAACCTACAGACACACACACACACACACACACACACACACACACACACACACACACACACGAACACATGCACTTTTACATTTGCCAGGACTGAGATTAGAACCCCTACCTATCTAGTTATCTGTATGATAGTGTTATGCAGTTATCGCGCTTGCTATAGAGCTTACAGGACTGAAGCCTATCCAATGGTACTTCTAAGGTGAATAACATTAGCAGATGTAAAGTAGAGCAATGGGAAGTGTACTTGGTGGGTAATGCATCATAATACTTAGACCTACAGTCACTCACTCACACACACACACACACACACACACACACACACACACACACACACACACACACACACACACACACACACACACACACACACACACACACACACACACACGCACAAGGGTAGGTGATGTGATATTACATCCCTCACCTCAGTACCATCAAACAATGAATCTCATCTTCATGCTGGCACATGCCAGTGGTTACAACTGGTATGTGACTGTCTGCAGTAGGACATCACTCTATGTCATTCAGGGTACCCCTGTGTATGACTCACTCTCTGTGTATGTCTCCCTGTGTGTCTTACTCTATCACTGTCTTTCCCTCTCTTCCCAATGTCTATGTGTGTGTATGCTTGACATATTGTAATATGTTGCCCATATATATGTGTGCGTATCACACACAACAGATACAGATATACCACATATGTGCCACCTACAGCTATTTATGGGTAATCCTGTCTGATGGGTGTGTGTGGAGACAGTTAGATTTACACAGATGTATGTATGCCAAGACATTTACACAATACAGAGATATAATAGTCCGATGTAGTTTCAGACATGGGCTTAACTTCTGTAAGTGTAGGAGCATGCTCAGTATCACCTTCTATATTAAGTGTGGAAATCCATTCCAGGGATAGTTGTACTCCAGTGCCTGGTGTCGTGTGCCATAGCCATACCTTGCAACCTGTTTGTGCAAGATATCTGGAGATACCCTGGCAATATGGGGAAACAATGGGCCAAACATAGGGGGGTTCTGTAAATATTGCTCTTGTCAATGTATGAGTTGCTTGAGTTACAGGGTTTGTTTTAGCAGATATTTTCTGACATATGTAATGTTTGACACTGTACTGTATTGTGTCATTACCTACTGATAGATACAATCAGATCATCACAGTTATTTACCAGAGAAGAACAAGATGGATGATGCACAGACCTATATTATGAGGTAATGGCTAGACATTCTTGCACAATCCAGCCAGTGGGGAGGTGTGTCTACAGCTGATTGACTGATGAAGCTGTGTAAAAGGTTCAGCACCTTGGTGATATGCTGCCTGGGGATCTCCTGTTTGTGCAGCATTCTTCTTACCTGAAAGGTCATATCCTGGTGTGGCCATACCTGTCAGCTGTTCAGATTCTCACACATTATCCAGATTCATGCCTCATATATCTGGTCGGTTTCCCTTAACATTGTTGTTTTCTAGCACATTTGTTGCACATCATTCAGCGTTGCAGTCAGGGAATACTGAGAGAACATTAGAGTTTCAAACTTCACACCCTTCATGACATTCATGCTACTACACACCGCCTCTGTTATTCTATCAACTTTCTAACATTATGAGAGAATATTTTGAATGTGTCCCCTATAGTCAGGCCTTTATCCCACCATTATGTATGGCTTTGTCCAGATTTCTTCATCTACGAGGTTGAGAGATATGCTACTATCAATTAACAGCATGGCCTTACATTTGCATTTTGTTGACTGTGTTGTGTTGGTAGTAAGGACCTCATGACATTCCCTACAAAGGCATTATGGGTGAGGCATGGGCCTTTGCCAGAGGCCTGTATGCCATGTGAGACTGATGCAGGCCATCTGTAGCAAGGCAGTGCGTTCTGTCACTCATATGTTCCCAGGCTGCTAGGCAGTGGACCCCCCCCCCTTTGGTGACAATGGGAATTGACCGAATGTATTGCTGTGCTACTAGGTACCATACCCCTCTATGTATGTGAGCCAGACATCTGGGCAAGGCCATGAGTAATTGGGTGACAAAGGCCTAAATATATGGACCATTGTAACTACTGGCCTTACAAAACTGGAAGGGTGATACAATAACAAATTTTGCTGTAGCATGCATTTTTCTATAGGGTATAAAGTCTGAGACACTACAATCCATCAATATTTTCTGACTTTAGACCTTCGTAGTTTGCCAATGATTTGCCAGACAACCACTATTTCATACTAAAGACACCACAAATGTGATGCATACCTGTGTACATTCTGCGAAAGGTCTGTACAGTTGTGAGGTATGGTAGGCACTATGTAGGTTACTCCAACCTGTGTACTGTTCATATGTGTGGCCCCCTGTACATGACCTGTCTGGCTTCCCAGCAGTAATGGATATTGACATCTGGACAGTGTGTACAACTCCCACTGTAGGTGTAGCTGACAGGCAAAATAGTTGGCACTGCATTTTGTGGAACATGTCCCTGTCTACCACAGTACTGTACCTAGGCCACCAGGACACAACAGCCATGAGAAGTTGCTGGCCACATTCTGACAGTATTCCCCACACATATGCATAGCTCATTGACCCCTGCATATTGTGGACATGCAACAAGTTATCCATGTTGATTGGGACAGCCCTGGCAATGTGTGCTCTGCTGCTATTACCCTACACACTTACATGTCACTGCTTTTTTATTTGAATATGGATGTGGAGGAGGGTCTCATCTGTCAACAGTATACATTTGCACAGACTGTGCTGATATTGGCCTTGCATTTTGGTTCCATTTAGCATAGTATTGTGTCCTGTCTTGGAGAATGGAGGCATATCACTACAGACCACAGGTTAGATTGTAATGCCATACAGTTGAGTTTCAGACTTCTTACCCTTCACAGTCTTACTGCAAATGCAAGGCCTGCTGTGATATCACTGTGTAAGTCTGTAGTGAGTATTCCATTATTGTCGTGCCTTTGCCAGACATTCCTTTATGGTTTTCTACAGCTGACTTGCTCTGTGAGTCTGGGGGTGAGTATGGGATCCCACAGTGACATCCATGCATGTGACCTATGACCCCCGCTTAGTTGGCCCCCCACATATACTGCAGTGGGATTTGTCACCTTAAATGATACTGCATAGTGTGAGGAAGCCAGTATTGTGCAGACATTTCCTGGTGTCCCACATAGCTATCAGTAGTCTGCTGCTATCCCAGTAGGCCACCCAATTCCTTTGTATGCATGCAGCATTACCGTAGATATGCTACCAAAACATAGTAATCCATTCATTTATTGTTAAGAAGACTGACTTACCTTGTGTCTGTGGCAGTTGTGAGGATGGTGCTTGAGGGCTGCCTATGTTGGATGCACATAGTACACTGCCTATACATGGTAAGTTACAGGTAATGTGATGTGTGTGTCATCCATTTTACTGTGTGTGCAAGTCAGAGAGAGATGTCAGTCCCTGGGTCCCTACAGTGTCAGTGTGTGTGCTATGCATTACCTCTTTGCCAAGACCTGGGCATACTGGGCATGCCGACATCTGCCTATGGGAGAAGGCTCAGGGGCTTCCTCTTCTGAGTCCCTCTGTGCCTGTGGGGACCTTGGCAATGGTGGAGGACTGTGTGGCCCTTCCCCGTGCTGTTCCTGCTTCAGCTGTTTCTACAAGATCATATTGTGTAGCATGGCACATACTATGAACATTTGTGCACATGTGGCTGGAGAGTACTGCAAGGCTCTATCAGATATGTCAAGGCAGCAGAACCATGACTTGAGCATCCCAAACACATGCTCTGTAATGATCTTGGTTTCTATGTGTGCCTCATTATGGCATTCTTGAGTGGGTGTGTGTGCATTTCAGATGGGTGTCATCATCCATGGCTCCAGTGCATAGCCAGTATCCCCCACCAGATGGCCATATGGGATGTCCCCACTGGCAAATGCCTGGTACAGCTGTGATGAATGCTAGATGTGGGAGTCGTGATAGCTTCCAGAGTTGCCAGCACACACATTCATGATAATGCCCTGGGCATTGCACATGACCTGCAGTTGATGGAGGGGAAGCCTTTGCGGTTTATGTAGACCCTACCCTGTTTACTGGGTGGTGCTTCGATGTGGATGTGCGTGCAGTCTATTGCGCCCAGTACCTCCGGGTATTCTGCTACACAGCAGAAGAGGCGCATATTGCTGGTCATCTCCTCACGGGGGTTGGGGAAGTAAATGTGCTCACCAACATGTGGTAGGATGGCATCCAGGAACTGGTGGAGTACCCTGGATGTGGATGCCTGTGAGACCCCCATGATGCCCCCAGTAGGTCTTTGGAAAGTACATGTAGCTAGTATTCTTAAGGCTACACATAGCTTGGTATCCACTAGGATGGGTTCCCCTCTGTTGGCTCTGGGTCTGAGTTGAGGCTGGCACAGCTCGATGATTTGCTGAAGTATGTCTCTGTCTACCCTGTAGTGCTCTACTATCTCCAGATCATGTAGCCTCTGGTAAGTTACCCTGGGTCTGAACACTCTTCTCCTCCTTGGTCTGTGATAGTTGTCAGCATTATCCTCCTCACCACCCTCAGCCTCTAGCACATACTGATGGATCAAAGCAATGGCAGCCCCTAGCATGCATTCGGTTAAAATTCCTCTGCATGTGTACACCAATGGTGTAGAGTCTGTGGGAAAAAACAGACTGTAAGGTGCTTGCATAGTTTATACTGTTGTGCTGCAGATACTGCCTGTATGATTGGCTGACTATGATCCATTTCACCTACCAGCTATGTTATTTGCACTTGATTGCTTGTATTCTGCTGTTTCCCTTTATTTTTTTATTTTTTCCCGCCCCATTTCCACCCCTTTTAAGCCCTGAGGCGAGCCGTGCAAACCCGGTGCCCAAATGTAAACAGTCCTGCTATTTCCATTTTTTTTTTGTTTATTTGTTTTTGACGAGGTGTGTGCTGTGCAAACCTGTTTAGCTAAGGTAAACAATGAGAAATGGCCCTCCCCTGAACATGAACACACTCTTCATTTCATGAAATAAGTCAATACAGCCTCAGACACATCCCCTTGCTTAGCTGTGCTTAGCTAAGCTCATTTGGGAGCTGTGAAGCTCCAATGTGATTACACCTAGCATGACACACACCCTTTTCATGTCTGCTGCTCCTCCTGCTTACACCACTGCCTTATAGCACCTACATGGTTAGGTGCAGTTTGGCACTTTGCTTCTCTTTGTGATTCAGTAAATTTCCCTCATTAGCATATCCCACTGCCTTAGCCCCTAGTTACAGTAGTACCCCAGAGCCTTCCCCTTAGCAAACACTGCTCCCTGTTATTGTTTTGATTCTCCATGCCGTAGACTATAATGGCAAAATGTAGATTTCACTTAAAATTGCCTTTCACATTTTTTTTATTTTCAGCACAATCCCATTTGCACATCGCTGTCCTATGCTTAAATGGCCGAGATCAGCAAAAAAAAAAAAAACTTTTATTTTTATAATTTTGCAGCACTTTTCCATGCCAATGGCCATATATTTGGCCATTGGCATGCCTAAGGATTAGAATACATGCTTTGGTTTGAGCTGTCATGCCTCCATTTTGATTTTTGCAGAAAAGTATTTGGCTAGTAGCCGAATACATTTCTGCATGTTACACTATTCTGCTATGGATGACTACCTGCTCACTGGATCGCTAATTTACCTAATTTGAATATTTTTCAACAGCAACTGAGGTCACTAGTATAATCCAGCCATCTCCATGGCAGAATAGAGTTGCCAGGCTCGTGCACGTCCCCAAACTTGTTTACCGGATTGCTTGGCGGCCATATTTCATGCAGGAACAGCTACATTATTCCTGCATGGAAATTTTGGCTTACTGAATCCCAGGGAATATGTGCTGAGTATGAGACTGCAGTAACTTTTAGTATTTTCCCTATTTCATGGCACAGTGATCACCACATTTGTACATAAGTTGGACGGTGGTGAGTGACAAAAGTACCCCCAAATCAATGGTGCACAACCTCATGGGAAAATACTTTAACATTCCAGAATGAGTTTTGAGATGCATTTCTTTTGCAATTGTGCTTTAGTTTTGAAGTTGGGGAACTGACAGTTACAGATCTTGCACTTCTGGTAGGAAACACCATATTACACGAAACAGGGATATACACCTATGTAATCTTCCAGCAAACTATTTAAGGGTAACCTGGTTGAAGACCATCTTCCACAAAAGCCTTCATATATGCTGCTGGAGCTGCAGTTCTACAAAGACAACAGATACATGCTGGCCAGTAAAGGTTGCTGCTGCAAATCTCACTTCTAGTGATGCCTCAGTGCATCATTTGTTATTGTTGACTATGCATAATTACTTTGTGATACAGAAACGTGGTCTGCAACTTCTGTTCATCTCCCTTTTTACAGCTCAGCGTGTAAATGCAATGTATTTGAGGTTACAGGAGATGAATGTCATGGGTTCAAGTCCTCTAAGGGTTGCATATTGTTGTCTCTGTCACTCCTTAATTCTGAACATGTGTGAACACACCACTAGTATTTTGCCAGACAGTAAAGAGGAGTAAAGCTCTGACTTAATGAGTTGCTTTCTGTGTCATGGGTACAGGATTTGAATCTTTATACTTTCATTTTCCTAGTGTCTGTAAACTTGAGCATGTCAACTAACCCAACGGTGCTTTGAAGCTATTGGGAATTTGGGCTAGGCTGTTTAATGGTCTCCTGGACTGCATGACTAGTTACTACCTATGAACCTACATAACCAAAGTTCAGTTTGCATCAAATGTCCTCCTCCCACGTAACACTGTCTCATTCAACAAAGGGTTCTGGTAATGTCTATGCTTTTAGTACTTTTAGCCAGAAAGCTGCACATTTTCATGCATATGCATGTTGTTTGCCTCCTGTCTGCTGTTCTACAATACTATATTGCTGACAACTATTGTGTAAAAGCATTCATACATACTATCAACATTCTTTAACAAAAGAAGTACTCAGTTATGGTGAGTACACATCTGCAATACACTTGTCTGATGTTGCAGTCATCATGAATATGTGGGTAGTATTGTCTGTGGTCTGCATGGTTTTGCTGGTATTATGGCCAAGATACACATTATGATGTTATAAAGGATGCAGCTGGCTATAAAGATCCTGTGCATTCTCATGGAACATTTAGCATTGTTTCAAGACACCGAAATCACATCTTAAGATGGGTGACCACATGCACGTTTTTTTTTTTTTTTTTTTTTTTGAAGGGGGGTATCTTGTGTGCTGTATTATATGCTACATTGCATTTTGTAGTAGATATGCTCAATAAGTTAACCGCAGGGGTTCAAGGGGTATCTAGCATTATCAAGAGATATACATGCACTACTGTTCCTTATTTGATTAATGGAGGAATTCCGAACCATGTTAGAAGTTAAAATTGTAGTTTCTTCTACAATGTTTTCACCAGATGCATTGTATCTGTTCTGTGTTGTTTTAGAACACCTGCATGTCCATCAAGTAGGATTCATAAAGTTTCATGCTTGCATTTGTCTTATCCCTGTTTAGTGCTTAGAGGGTGACAAACACACAATCCACATTGCTAAAAATATCAGACTTTCCTGCAACAATATGAAATTTGTGCATTTTAGAAATGGTAAATAAATAAACAAACAGTATGGAATCTGTGCATAATATGTGTTCTACCAGTTTACGTTGCAGAATTCTGTATACTTTTAGCTGCTTGTTGTTTCACACATAAAGGAACAGGTTGAAAATTCCACTAGATAATGTTTGGACTAGACTGATGTATACCTTGCTAGCCACTTGAAATTTTCTGATGGGTAGTATTGGTATGAGACATCTACATGCACCATATACCTCCATATTATGGCCATCTGTATGTGCCATGTACCTCTGTATTATGGCACATATTATACAGCAAGTTTAGCATTTTTGTATAATTCTACAACTATTCAATTTAAGATACACAGTATTGTATATAACAATCAAAGCCTAAAACTTTACCACGGTGCTCTCCTGTTAATTGTAACTGCTGCTTGTTGCTGTTGCACAATACTGTCAGCAATACTGAGAATAATAATTTTCTCTGAATAAATATCTAATTTTTTCAGCTTTCTCTACTGCATAGATATGCAGTTTGATGTTATCCCCATGTGCAGTCCAGTACATATTGTAAATTAATATCCTAAGATATGGTCTTGTGCATAAAATATTTCTCTGACTGATGCTGTTGCTTTTATGCATACGCAACTGGTCCCTGTTTCTCCTTTCTGTATATCATGCACTCACAGCTGAATAGTCATATCTTCAAAAATCACAATACCATCTGTGCTTTCTTGAACTGCAATGCTGCTTTTTTGTACTGTTTTTGTTGTGCCTTGCCCATACACATTGCACCCGAGATATACAAGTCTCAGCAGCAGTACCTTTCTTGCTATTGTTCATAGGTAAATGCTAGGAAATCAGTTTGCAGACTATTATATTACCAAGCCAGTAACCATAGAGACCAAAGATGAGAATTAAATGCTGCACCTTGTGTCTGTGAGGTAAATATCTTAACCATTGTGTTAACCCCCAACTTCAATTACATAAGACTAATCTTCAGAATTTAAAAATGATTTATTTAGAAATATTTTCACAAATGGGGAAAATGTCAGAACTTATCAGACTGCTGTTTTTTTTCTTTATTTTTCCATGGTATTCAGTATGTCACCAGTTTGGCATGAGAGGTCTTAGTCAACCAACTATAAAACATATTTATTCACATACTTGGTGCCTAGTTTTGTCACTAGCATGAAGAAGAAGCTAAAACTAATGCAAACAAAAATTAACCATAACTTTATGTTTTCTATGAACACAAGTACTTAGAATGCAATTATTTTCATTGCGTTTTAAGATTAATCTCTTCATTTCCTCACAAAGCATTCAGCGGAATATTTTAGAATTTTGTTTAAGGTGAAAGCATTTATAAGCTGAGACAAAGTGACCTCACTTCTGATTCGGAATACATGAAAGTCTTTGTTTAGTTCACACCTTTGGTATGTATCTGATGAAACTGTCACGGCACACAGAGTGCAGATGTTTGCTGTTATGCCAGCAGAGGTGTTACATATCATATTACTATGGACTGTGATGTCGCCTTTAATGTGCAAAGCATAGCAAAAGCAGTCAGATAACATTATCAAAAATTAAGTCAGTCTCAATATATAGTGACTTGTAGTTTATAATTTTATCGATCTGTAGTTGCACTGTACATCTGCAACAGAGTAATAAATGCAGCACAGAGATTTAGTTGCCTTTAAAGACAATACGTACTTTAACCACAGTCATATTTTCCTTAAAATTCCAACAAGGAAAAGGTTCTCTCAATGAAAGATACGATATTCCAGCTGCAATGGAATTTAAGCACCTTTATACTTGTCCATTGTTAATATACTGCTGCCTTTATGGGGAAAAAAAGAACCTGCAAATCTACAGGCTACTGATGTCCTGTTCTAATGTTGTCCTCTTCTTTGTTCACCTCAAGGTGGTACAGAGCCCTCTGCAATTACAGAAAATGCTTTGGTTCTGTTAAAATTATCATAGTGCTGTATGATTTCAATAAACAATGTGCAGTTAATATTTAGAAATAAGCAACAATCTATTTAATTGCAAAGAAGACATAAAATAAGAATCTAACAAAGACGATGTTTCTCAGACAGTTTTAAAGTGGTGCTCTCTTCTTCAAAATCCTGACAAATTAAAAGTCCCCGAACAATTAATGAATATCCTAAGTGACTCAAAGTTATTCAATGCTGCATCTACTGGAAGTCAGTTTGGTATGGTCTTTGATGTTTATTGTAAAGGCTGGACAAAACTATGTGAAATTCTTTCATCTGACACAAATATTCTTAAGGCTGGCAGAAGTTGTCAATTTCTTTAAGTCAGTATCACCTGTATAGCTTAAGAGCTCCAATAAAAGGAAGTTACATGACACCAAGTTCCTCATACAAATGTATGACCATTTTGTTAGTTTTGGTATTACATGTAAAAAAGTGATTATGATTCCTCTTTGTGTGTCAGTGCATTGTCTATAACCTTGAATGCTTGGACAACAACTTTCTTACATTTCAGGTATACAACCATGCCTTACAAGACTATAGGCCTCATTTGAAGGTCATCCCACATCAAATGTGTACATGTGCAAATTAAATGACATTAGGAGGTTAAATGTCATATTTTATTAAATATCAGTAGACCGCTAAGTGCAACCCTTTCAATATTTTCCTGTATTTCATAAGCAATATATAGGCAAGCATATCTACTTACCCAGCAAAGGTATGAGGCGTAATTATATTTTCCAGACCTACTATGTAGAATCTTATTTCTATAAGTGAAACACAAGCTGGGAAGAAAAAGGAATACTTTTGTGTTGTGTCTATTACACAACTCAAAGTTTTTGCTTAAAAAGTGGAAAAAGTATACGTCTGTTTTTTTTTTTGTTTGTTTTGTTTTTTTTAATTTATTTGTGAGAGGCTAAACAATATTTTTATCAGAAATTTAAGATCATTAATTATGTTTCAGGAACATATCTGTCTGGCTTGATTCTTGAATGGTAGGCTTTCAGACAAATTTATATTCGAAGTGGGAAGTGTTTTTGCATGCTGATTTCAGGTACTTTTGACCAATTCTTGCATATTCACCAAGAATGCGAGTTGCACATGGACTCAGAAATGGATTCAGAAAGTACAGTTGTGTAAGTTGCACTTATCATAACAGTAGATGTTTGAATTCCTCATTGCTGCAGTAGCATTATATGGCTATAGGAGCAGTATCCTACCTAGGATATAACAACCGGCCAGCTTCACAAAGGTCTGGTTCCCTCCCACACCTGCACTCTAACTGCTGACTGACCATTCTCTTGGAGAAAAATCAGTAGTCAGAGTATACAAATCTTCAGGGCCTTCTTGTTATAAAGCAAGAAAGAACTTACTCATCATGTACCTCTGAAGATATAACAATAAACAATAAACTTTATACCACAACAAATTACTATATGTAAAAATATGAGGGTGGTGGGTGAGTGCTGCTAAAGCAGTAGTGAAGAATTAGAACATTTACTATTACAGTAAGTGTAACTTACACAATTTTACTATGGTCATCATTTTCACTGCTGCAGTAGCATTATGGTTATATGGATAGAGGGCCAAAGCCTATCTAACCTGGGAAGAGGAAGGATACAGATCCAGGAGCCCCCGAAAATGGGTTTAGCAAAGCCAGTCCTGGACTTGGAGAAGGACTCCAGTTTGCATTGCTTTGTAAAAGTATATACAGATTACCATTCTGATGCCTCCAGAATGTTTCTAGAGTTCAATGCTTTCTAGTAGGCCTCTACAGATGCCACAGCTCTCACAGAATGTGTATTGACACTGCCTGAAATTAATTTTCCATTGTGGGTATAGCAAAAGACAATAGCTGAGAACAACCACCTTGAAAAAGTCTGTTTTGATGAGCTCCCCTTTCTTTGTTCCATCATTAGAAATAAATAATTAATTAGCTTTTCAAAAAGACTTAGTTCTGTCAAGGTAGTACCTGAGTTGCCGGTATGCATCCGGAGTATGCGGTTTCCTTTCTCCCTAGTTCGGGGGATCTGGCTAGAACACTGGAAGATTAATGGCTTGATTCAAAGTCAGCTCTGAAACAACTCTGGGCAGAAATGAGGGATGTGGTCTTAATGTAATCCTGTCTCTACAGAAGACTAACTAGCATTTACCCTCCATGAGAGGTTGCAGCTCACATATTCTTCTTGCAGATGTCAGGGCAATAAGAAGCACAGTCTTCCTTGTAATGAACCTTAAATCTGTCCAATAAGTTGTTCAAAGAGACATAGTTAACTTTTCCATCAAAACTTTAAGATACCAGGAAGGAGACACTTTATTTTATTTTTATTTTTTATTTTTAAATTCGTTTACCAGGAAAGTCAGACTGGCTGAAAGGTCCATTTTCAGTGGAGGTCAACAAACAATGTAGATATATTTACAGACAACCATTTCATTTTAAACAAACTGATAGAGTATGTGAGAGATGTATTTATGCAATGTCACTGGAGGCAAGGTTCTCACATACAAGTGCTTGTACTACCAAGTAGGCTGTCAGTAACACTGACCCTACACCCAACACACATAATGTGGTACGGACACATAGATCTTTATATGCTGACGCTCTAACAAGTAATCTTCTAAAACCTCAAAGACCTGCCAGACATTGCACTTAGAATAAACTTCCTCAGCAAATTCAGAAGCACATTACCAAAACAACACCTATCATTACACATACAGCTACATCTCATTGTGTCTCAACATCTAATCCCATAAGGCACACCACCACATAACTCAATATTTTGGTCATTGAAGACTCTACTGTAAGACACACATGTCCCAATCACAAGGAGACAGTCAAGTCAATTGCCAATCAGGGACCACGATCCGCTATGTCATGGATGCACTCAGGTCACTGAGCCACAAGTACCAGTATGAGTCAGCATAGTTCATGTTGGTGTAAACAACTTGAGACCCACCTCCGTGGATTACATGAAGACAGACATGGTGGAACTGTTGGACTATACTTCTAAGGTTTGTATGAACCTACCATTGAGCATCATTCTACCTTCTTCAAGGATGATGCCACAACATGAACAAAAGATATTTGACTGTAATAAATGGTTATTTTTTGGTGTAATTCAAAGTGGGTAAAATATTTGTCAGCATGGGAGGATATGATTGACAGACCATGCTGCTTTGCCAGGGATGTTGTACAACTGAAGAAAGAAAATAAATCATGGCAAAAATTATGAAGTGTAATGCTTAGCAAGATAAAAACTCACTCATCGATCTAAGCTGAAAACTCAAAGGGGTAGTAAAGTCTACCAAAGCCAAATCTGAGGTAAAATAGCTTCCTAGTGTCTAGAACAACGATAGTGCTTTCTTTAGTTATGCAGTAACCTCAAAGGCAATAAACAACAATATGCTGAACTAATTGTTAATTGAGCCACCTATACTGAGCAGGAATCTGAATGGACAGATGATAAGTCAGCAAGCAAGGGAGAGTAGTACTGCTGAAATAGAATTCATCCTCAAGTCTTGGAGAGTATCTTCACAAGGTTGACCCTGATTTTTACAAAATCTCACCAAGATAATACTGATATATAGATTGTATTTTATATAGCATATATCATGGACAGAAGTAGGTCAAAATTTAAAATGATAGCTGGGTGCACAATACCCAGGATTACAAAAAAGTGCCCAGTTCTGGTAGGTGCAATGGTACAAGGAATGGAAAAAAAATTACAGTGTAGAATCCTCAAAATATGGAAACATTCCTACAATAGGGCCAGGCCAAGCCCAGAGGGAGGATGGGCCCCTTGTTGTAGAAGGAAGTAACAGTCCATAAAAATCACAAAAACTAATAGGCCAAAGAAGAGCCATAAACACGATAGACTGGACTATTGAGGATAAGAAGGAAATTACGTATTGTTAATATTATGCAAAAATCCCAGAATTTCCAGACACAAGATATCCAAAAAGATTAAGAGAGTAATTAGAGGAAAGAAAAATACTTCCACAAGGAAAATTGTCAGAAGCTTCAAATATAAATTTGTTTTCATTAATACAACAGATTTGTTAAAAATATTATATAGACCAAGAAACTTTGATCTATTTGGAAAAAAGAAGCATCTGAGGAAGTGTTAAAATATAAACAACAAAACCTAGAGATTTTTGATAGGTTTAAAAAAGAAATATGGACATGGGAAAGAAAGCGAGATATGATATGGTACAATATGTATGCAAAGTCGAAAGCCAAATTAATCAATACAAAAAAGGCGGCCCCGAAAATATTCAAAGAGAAATGCAGGCAATGGCATCCAAATATGGAAAATTTCACAACAGAAAAATAATATAACAAAGAGGGAATGTAGAAAAGAAGATTAGTAAAGTAGAAGTTAAACAAATAAAAGTTGAAGTTATGGAATGCCTGCGAAGTGAAGGACTTGGAGTAGAAGGTCTAACACAAGTTACATCACAGCATGATGCAACGAGTCCCCAAAGTAAGGTGAAATAGGAAGATCAGGAGACATCTGAAGAAGAAATATGGACATGGGAAAGAAAAAGAGATTTAATATGGTGTAATATTTATGCAAAGGGGAAAGCAAAACTAATCAATACAAAAAGTGCAGCACCAAAGATATTTGAAGAGAAATATAGGTAAAGGAATCCAGACATTGAACATTTTACAATTCAAAAATTAAGAAGACAAATAAGAAAAGTAGAAAAGATTAGTAATGGAGAAGTTAAAGAAATAGAAACTGAGGTCATAGAGTACCTGTGAAGAGAAGGATTCAGTGTAGAAAACCTAACTCAGAAAGCAGCACAGCAGGATAGAGCAATCGACATCCAAATTAAGGAGAAACCAGTAGAATGGAAAGCACCTGTTCAGTTGTCATATGAAGATATTTTGGAATCTTCCACAGGAAACCAGCATAAATGTTCACTTGAACCTGGACAGCATGGGAAGGAACGGGAAACTGTGACAACTCTGACGCAGTCAATGATGAGGAGTAATAGGCTAGTGAGTTCCCATATGACAGACCAATAGATGACACAGGATGAAATTGAAGAGAATGTGTGACAGGAAGATGCTATAGGACTTTCTATAAAATGCCCGCAGAAAACAAAAAATATGCCCTCAGTTTAGAAGAAAATGAGCTAAGAGAAGAGTTGCTTGATTTAATAGAGCTAGATCGACATATTAAGATCAATGAAAGACATAGACTTCTGTAGGTCAATAAAACCCCAAAAGTTAAAAGTTGATAAAACAAAAAATGAATACAGTAATTAGGATTGTCCATAGAAATCTATGTGAAATAACAGACATAAACAGGATCCATTACTGTGCAGCTAAATTAATAACAGATAAAATTCTGTCACAAGAACACAGGGTAGTAAGGGGAAAGGAGGGGGTGAAATTGATTACCATCATGGAAGTATCAAATAGAGAAAACTATAAAGCAATTAAGACAAGAAGTGTTACTGTTAGAAAAGTATAGAAGAGGGAATACTCAGAAAGATAGATGTGATAAGAGCAATGAGCAGTATTATACTGGATCAGGATCTATCATGCACTATCACAAATAAGAAACTAAAAATATTAGTACAGGCAGAACAACTTAGATGATACACAGATAGATATAAAGGAAAAGTACAAAACAAGCAATTTATTAATGACCCCAAATAGTTTTAAAGCAAATTAGGAAACAAGGCAAAAGGAATTGAAAGACCACCAAAAAAAAGAAGAAATCAATACATTTTGGGGAAGAATTTATAAAGATCCCATTTAATGTAACAAAGATGCTAAATGGATAGAAGAAGTAAAAGAAGAAATAAGAAGTTCAAAGGTACAGGATGAAATGGGATGAAGTAACATCCAGAGAGACTGAAACAAAGTTAAGAAAAGCCTGTAATTGGAAAACCCCAGGCCTGGATGCAGTAACAAACTTCTGGTTAAAAGTATTAACATCTTTGCGCAATGATTTAGCCATGAGTAGGAACTACTTATATGCACACCCCGAACAGACACCAACCTGGCTAACAACAGCTAAAACAATACTCCTACTTAAAAGTGAACCTGCAAGCTACCCTAAAAATTATAGACCAATAACTGGCCTACTGAAGACATATAAACTATACACTGGAATTGATGCCAACAGAGTTTATAGTCATTTAGAAGAAAACTCAATTATGGCAACAGAACAAAAGGGCAATAAAAGAAAGTCATATGGAACAAAGGATCATAGTGGAGAACTGTAAAAGGGAATTAATCTAACTATGGCATGGATTGACTACATAAAAGCATTTGACAATAATCCCACATTCATGGATAAAAGAGTGCTTAAAATGTATCAGATATATCCTACACTGGTTAACTACATCACTGCAACCATGAAACAGTGGCAAAACACTTTGCAGTTAAGCCATGATAAAGAACAAATTATTATTCCAGGGATAAAAATCGAAAGGGGGATATTCCAGGGTGACTCTCTCTCTCACCCTTGCTTTTTTGCCTTGCCCTTAACCCATTAAGCTGTCTGCTTAACAGATTAAGTCATGGCTATAATTTGGCTCCCAAAAAGCAACAAAGTCTAAAGACTTCTCATCTTCTCTTTGTCGATGATTTAAAACTGTATAGCTCATCAGATGAGGAACTCTAAGCACAACTGCAAGTAGTTAAAACTTATTCAGATGATACAAGAATGTCATTTGGTCTTGATAAATGTGCAAAAGCGATGTTTAAAGCAGGAATGCTGCAGCACCAAGAAAACATCAGTTTGAGACAAGAATGTGATATAAAAGAACTTGAGCAAGAGGGAGTGTATTGGGGAATTGATGAAGGATCAATAATAAAATGTGCAAATGTAAATAAAATTTAGTAAGGATATTTTAGAAGACTTAAATTAATCCTGAAAACAGCATTGACATCTAGGAGCAAAATTCAAGCTATAAACCAGTTTGCTTTTCCTGTCCTAACTTACAGTTTTGGAGTCATTGACTGGCCCCAAAAGGCATCGGCTAGAATAGACAGGAAAACAAGAAGGATTCTTTATGCTCATCAAATGATTTATAAAAATCAGTGCATACCAAGACTATATTTTCCCAGTTCAGAAGGCGGTATGGGCCTACCTGAAATTCATTACATGTATAGATCTACAATTGTGGTACTGCATACATATCTGCTGACCTCACAAGACCCAAATATAGAGAAAGTTTGAAACATGAGGAGAATAAATCTAAGATGACTTCCCTTCTCAATCTAGCAGAAACATATCAGTGTCAAGCAGAAATGGAAATCAAACCAGAAGTAGATAAAAATCAGGCAGCAACTGAATGTGACAAAAAACAAAAGAAAGAATACAAGGTGAAGGATCAGATGAGAAGGCATGAAATGTGGAAAATGCATACAGTTGCAAATATAGAAAACTCCTGGAAGAACCTCATGTTGATCAGGATCGACGCAGAAAAGGTTAAGGAGAGGCAAATTCAAACCAAAAGATGAAAGATTAATATTGGTGGTCCAAGACAGTGAGCTACGTACACATTGATTTACAAAGTCCATTGAACATGTGGGACAAAGAGACAAATGTAGGTTTTGTAAAACAAAATGGGAAACAGTCACACACCTTCTCCTGGTTGTGATATACTAATGGCAGAAGGACTGTATACTGAAAGGCATAATAAATTGGGAAGACTGTTGCACTGGGGATTGTGCAAACATTATAATATTGAAGTAGCTGAAAAACACTGAAAATATAAGCTACAAAGCATTATAGAAAATGATTAAGTCTACATCACAATGGATCACTCATTAACAACAGTTCAAAAGATAGATGTGAGAAAAACAGATATAGTGGTCCATGAAAAGAAGACAAAAGTAGCATTGATCATTGAAATCGCTATACCCACTGACTACAGTGTCTTGTGTACACAGAGACACAAAGCAATAAAATATCAGGATTTGCAGGAAAAAATGAGAGCAACATGGAAGAAAGACACTCAGACAGTTCCAATAGTAGCAGGAGCAATGGGTCTTATAAAAAATAATCTACAATTGTATTTAGATATGTTACCAGTACATGTAACTCCATATAAATTGCAGAGGGAGTCATTACTGTGCACATCGCAGGTGCTGTGAAGAATACTTCTGGCTGATATCAAAGATTGAAACAATACTAATTTCATGAACTTTAATCATGCTTTGACTTAAGAATGGGATCCATTCCCATCATAGTATAAGAAACCCAAAATATTTGGAGAAATGAAAAGCAGGAAGATATAGCAAACTTACTCACTGATGAATGAGGCTCCAATTTACCCCTCACCCACTAGATGCCCTCAGGAAATATCCTGAAAAATAACTTTTCAACTATCACTAGGGAACAGATCCTCATTGCGCTCTCCAAGGCCAAGAAGATTGCATTGATGGACCCTAATAATATCCTAATATGCCTTTTTTGCATGAAATATGACCTGTCCAACCCACTAGAATAACCATCTAATCACTGCTACCAGAAATACTTCATACCAAGTGAATGTAGATCAGCAACTGTCATCCCCCTACTGTGTGTTTGTGTGAATCAGATTTTAGATATGTTATTTTGGTCAATATCATTGTTAATTTTTCGACAGATATCTGAGAAGGATGCAGTCAACAATGTAACTATAATTGCTGGGCTCTGTAGATAACTGTGGATAAAAATAATCAGGCATAAAACATGTATACAGTCAATAAAGTGACTGTGATTGCTGAGAATAGATCTTGGTGGGTTCTAATTGCATTGGTTTGAGTGTCTTTTTATATTTGAAATGTTCTGAAAACATACAAAACTAAAAATTTAAAAGATACTCACAAATGTTGCTGTACTAACAAAAGAGATATATTTTAAAACAATCAGGACAATGAACCCAAAAGAAAATGTGCATTCATGCATGGTCCTAAAAATGTGTGTGTGTGTGTGTGTGGGGGGGGGGCATGGTTTGAAAACAGCTCACGGCCTAAGGTACACTTAATCTGCCACTGGCTGTCTCCACCAGTGCATATCCTTTTTGTCAAAGCCCAAAGCTGGAATCAAAAATTCCAGTTCATGAGGATTTGTGTGTGTGGTTTTTTTACAGACCATTGAATTTTCGCTCATGTGTAACTTGGTATGAAGAATCATGAGAATCATAGAAGTCAAGAACCGTGAAATCAAGAGATGTTCTGTTGCAGAAGTCCAAGGTTTATTGGAGAAACTCAGGAAAGTTTCCTGAATAAAAATCCACATTCTTCTCTGTAAGAAAAGCCTTTCTCTGAGAGTTGTTTTTGAAGGCAGTCTAGAAGTACAATCCTATGTGATGGAGTCAAGGAAGATTTTTGTATATTTTCTGGTATTACCAATTGGTAAGAAGAGACAAAATTCATGTTAAGGACACTTGATATCTGGAAAAAAATAGACTCTTCAGAGATAATAAGGAATCTAAACAAAGAAAACCTTGAATACCATACAGTCTGCAATGTGCTATCACTAGAGCTAGACACTTTGTAAAGACCGTTGGAGCTGTAGATAACTGAAAGGGTAATACCAAGAACTGACAATGTGACCCACACCCAGAGAATATAAGAAATTTCTTAAAGCCTGTGGCTATGGGGATGTGATTATAAGCATCCTTTATATTTAGAGTTATTATGAAATGCAAAGTAGGAATAAGATGCAACAGACTCTGAAGGGTCAGAATTTTGAACTTTGATACTTTTGCATACTGACTGAGAAAGGAACATTGTAGAACGTCTCTCAAAGAAATCTCTTTCTTTGGAGCAAAAGACATTCTGGAATAGAAACAATTGCCCTTTGATCTATAGATACTGATTGTATGACTCCTAGTGTTGGCAAATGTCAAAGAACCAGAGGAAAAAAATGCTGTTTGGTATGAGAGATAGGTGAAATGGTATTTGTATCAAATACTAATTGTAACTCTCCTGAATCAGTTTTAACACCCAAGAGTCTGCTGCAACCTGTTGCCAAAGGAGAGTATAGAGAGATACTTTTATACAACTAGGGGCAAGAGGGGTGGGACATTGATTAATCATTTGGAATTATTAGACTGCTGTATTTTTTTAGAGTCCCTATTTTTTGTGTTCCCCTGTTATCTCTTGCCTTCTACCTGCTTGGTTGGAGGTGACAGGGATTGCTTGCTTTTTTCTTAAAATAAGTAGTGAATTAAGGAAATTTGTAAAGAGGGACTTGAAAAATCTTAGGCACTCCCTGAATTCAGTTCCCTCTTTCACCATATTGTTTGAGGACCAAGTAAAACCTCCTTATCTGAAGCAGAATTCCAAATTACAGACCTTACTTCATCAACAAACTTTTGGTTATATACTCAGACATATCTTCCCAAAACTGTAATAGTAACAATAACCCCAGTCGCAGGATCTGCACTGTCATTGACACTGTTCAACACATTATTAGATAGTTGAGAAAGACTGGATACAAGAGGATTCCAAAAGCAGCAGGTGTGAACAATACTCTCACATACTTATCCTGATCTGCTGCCACCAGTTCCACTTCTCTCACTTTATACTTTATGACAGAATTATTTTGGATCAAATACAATAATGAACAGTGAACTTTAGTTCACTTCTGGCCAGCCTTTCCAGATTTTTCCTTCTACTAGGTCTTGTTCTTCACTGTAGCACAATTCTTTATGTTGTCAGTAAGTGGGCTGATTCAATGCAGTGAGGATTACTGGACCCAGGATTAACCCTGACAGTACTTTATGAGTCATTTCTCTTATTTTTGCAATCATCTCACCAGAACAATTTTTACTTACTTTTCTGCCATGCAGCAATCTATTATCTCGCTGTTAGCCTCGACCTTAAGTCCTAGCAGCCATTAGTATATTTATAATCCAAAGGTTTGCTGAAGTCTAGGTAGGCCATGACAAGTAGTTGTCTTTTTTCAAGTTCTCGTGTAATTCAGTCATGAAACTTTATGAAGTTCAAGTATCTGCTTTTTCTGACCAAAAAATATATGCTATCTGCTGTCCAATAGATTACCATACTCTGAGAATATAATCCACCTTTATTTCAGGATTTGCTCAATGACTTTGTCTTCTACTTCCATTAGGTCTGTAGCTTCTCAGCTATTTCTTGATGGACTCTTACATAAGGGTGCCATTTGTGCCATTTTTCACTCCTCAGGAAGTTCCATACTGGTTAATGGTCTGATGAAAATTCCAGTATGGGAATCCATGACTACATTAGTTATATTTCCAAATGTCCCAGAATGTATCTAATTTGGTTCCTCTGCTTTACCCTTTCTTAGAGCCATCAGTTCCCTATCTATATCTTCTCTTTTAATCCTCATGTCCATTTGCTCTATCCTACTTCCTTCCAATCAGGGTGCCTCTCTCTCTCTCTCTCTCTCTCTCTCTCTCTCTCTCTCTCTCTCTCTCTCTCTCTCTCTCTCTCTCTCTCTCTCTTTCTCTCTCTCATCTGTCTCTCCACCCTTCATTGTGAATAGTAAGTTGAAGAGTTTATTTAATACTTTTGCATTTTGGTCTTTACTGATTTCTCTCTTATCCTTGCTTACCCGGCCATTACTATCATTCTCTTCTTTTTGCTGCATACCAAATAAGTCTATGCCATCCTTTATGGTTCATTCTTGTATCAAATCTCTAAGTTGAACTATCATTTTTATCACCTCGTTGTTGCTCTTCTGCTTGTCCCCTTGTAGTGTGCCTATTCCATTTCCCACAGTCTATTGTATGTCTTACCATTTGCCCTCCTCACTAGCCTAATATTTCTCATGTCACATTTTTACCCACCCTTTTACATTTCTTTCAGAATCCTTGTCTCAGGCCTTGAATACTGCACCACTGGCCCATTCCCATACCTTACTTAATTCTTCAGTCCACTTCAAGATTCCTAACTGATCTGCGGCTATAGCCTCAATTCAGTACAATCTAACCCCCCAAATTGTACGTCTTTCTCTTATGTATTTTTAGTGTATCTATGAACCTCACAGTAATGCAGCCACTCTTAATTAAAAATAACTGTACTTAAACATCTTTTACCCCCCCCCCCAATGTGGGGAAGACCACATGCAGAAATCTCTCATTTTGAATGAAATCCTACACTGACAAGCTGAATAGCTCCTGGCCCAAGACTTCAGCCAACTCTGTCTCCATTTCCCAATGCAGCACTGAATCACTTTGTCTGCTTCTGAAAAAAATGTGATATTCTAGGAGTATTGCCTTTTATTCCTCAATGAATAGTTTATTCGCTACTACAATCTCTAATCCTACTCTCTTAATGAGTCTAGGGGCCAGCAGCCTCTACCAGTCTATAAACCCTCCCTCAACCTCTACTTTAACTGCCAGTATGGTCACCTGGTATCTCACTCCATTCAAGTGGCAGTGCTCCTCCTCCTCTATGATCTGAAAAAAAAAAGTAATCCAGAAAGCTTGAGTCAGGTCTGGTATGCCATCAGTAACCCACTGGGTGACATGAAGAACAAGAAACAGTGTACAAAGGATTAGTCCAAATAAAATAACTTTAGCTAAGAGATCTAGGAGACTCTCCCTCTAAGGCCCTCCCTGTGGGAGGAATAAAGATGTTTTGTTGAATTTTCAAGTAGTTTATTCAGTTAAGTGCATAGATGGATGAGTGCTCTTTCTCTAATACATTACTTTCAATAAGACAGTTATTTAAAAACAGTCACAGAAAATGGTGAGAGGGTCCAGGGGAGCTGAATGGAGAAAAATCTGTAAGATGGAAAAACAAGGAGACTACCACAAAGCTTAGCTGTCAGTCCCTTATTTGAATATTCCCAAAGGACCTGTAAAGGTTTACCAGCTCAGCAGCCTATGGAACCTCATTCTGAGATAAAAGTTTTTTTTATTTTTATTTTTAATACAGTAAGCAAAAAATGACAACAAACTATAAGCTACCAATATAGAATTCTATTTAAAAAAACACTTTCACCTGAGCTTCATAAAGTCCATCAAATAGAGTTGTTTGTTGAGTTGTTTATAATTTCATCATTGAAAATATCTGCCTTTATGAGGCTATCACCAGACTTTATTAGCCTGTTTGCATCACATATAATATGATAGACTCTTTCTACATTCCTTGAAGCAAATTATGAAAACTTTAATACAGACCTTTTTCCAGTCTGACTTGCCCTTATCAATGATTGTAGCACATGTGAAATGAGAGGCAGTGCTTAATTCTATGTGGTTTAAATTATTCCAGTCCTCTGAAGCCTTGTAGTAAAGACACCAAACATGCTTCAATCAGTGCTGATTAGGCTGGTGAAATAAGTAATATTTAAAAAATAAAGTTCAAATAGAACACATGTAGGAAAGGAAGTGTCTTCTGTTCTTAATGATTACTCAACCCTTATCAAACTTAATACCGAAGAGGATACCTTTGGAATTCAGGATACAAGAGAACAGCAACCTGAGGATTCAGTGTATTTAGGAGAAAATAAAAAAGTGAGACATTACCAACAAATAACTAGGTTGAAAAATAAATTGACTAACATATCTAATGCTAAGAAAAGAATGCAGTAAAAGGAAGATAAATACTTTGATGTGTAATACACAGATTGCAGGAAAGATGATATTGTTTAATCACAAAATATTGTGTCTGTGGAAAATGACATTACTCCAACAGAGAATGGAGAAAAAGGAGCAAGAATCAGACTAAAAGGGATACATCTAAATTGAGCTTGTAAGGAATAAACAATATGAAAAAAAAAAAACAGAAGAAAGACTGAAGATCACAAAGTGGTACAGGATTTGGAAATACAATGATAGGTAGCAAGCACATTTGATGCTTGCAAATGATGTTGGTGGAGAAAACATTCAGATTAGTTAACACTAATGCTGATGAAAATTATTGTATTGCGACATTAGATAAAGCAGCCGTTACTGAATTATAGGTGGGAGATTAATCAGATCAGGTTGAAATTATATACTAGTAATAAGAGATTCAGTTATTTAATGAACCATTACTCATATTTGCAGTGAGGATAAAGAACATTGATTATTGTTATGTTTGCCAGGTAACACCTACTATAAGTCTTATTTTGGACACTTCTCCCAGTCCAATCTCATCAGGTCATTCTACTGAGTACAGACAGATCATTTGGGAAGGCCCACCCCCTTAGTTTCTCAACCTTAAATTATCTTCTCTTTCTTTCCTTCCCATTTAACTTAAAAATGCACTTTATTCAGCTGATTTTACTGTATTTGTGTTTCTTCCTACTTTGTTACTTTATTTTGTTTTTGCTGCTTGTTCTTAAAAGTGTTCAGTTGCATTTATTCTGCTGCATTTATTACTGCTTGTTAGTAGCCTGATTAAATAGTAACTATTATACTAAGCTTTTTGGTTTAATCACTCAGGCTTCAGGCCAGTTGTTTTACATTAAGAAGGTTTGTGGTCTACACTCTTGGGGCAGGAGAGGTAGCTTACATCCCTCTAAGTTGGGAATTGCTGGTTGAAGGCTTAGCGTGTCTGTCAATCTAAAAGAGTCTTAGTTCTGGTTTAAGCACTTGGGCTTCAAGCAAGTTATTTTACGTTAAGAAGGTTTGTGATCTAGACTCTTTTGGGAGGAGAGGGCAGCTTCCGCCATTCTGAGCAGGAAATTGCTGGTTGAAGGTTATTGTGCCTGCTTATTTGAACTGTTATTTTCCCCCTGAAATTTATGTACTTTGCTTGCTGTAGCACAGACTAGCTTCAGACCTGCTGATTCTACCTCTTTTTGTATAACTTGTAAACTAAACCAGGTCATCTTTTGTTGTACCATAGTGGCAGGAGTCTGCAGTTAGAATTCATCTGATTGGGAGTTGCTGAAACAGGGCTAAGTTTTGAGCTTTTTTGTAGGTTTGTTTAGATCAGTTTATGCTCATTTGCTACATAGCACCATGTTTGTGTATTGCGCACTGCTGCTCACCTGTGGGCACTGTTGATGGTTATAGATGCAAACACTTTTGCCTGCAGAGTTTCCATTAGTACTCTGCTGGTGCTACATCAGTGAGTTCTCATGATTGTCCCTCACTGACAGGTGATACATTCAACGAATCTCCTGAGATATCAACACAGATCCTACCCACTAGCCCTTCATATTTTTTTGTCCACTTCTCCTTTCCACAACTTTACATGTTCCTTCCTGTCCTCTCCCTGTTTTCTGACCATCAACTTACCTAGCATTATGGATGGACAATTTTCCACAGTTTCTCCAGCCAGCCTGGTTGACATGGGCTTCCTGAGGCAATGTAGCAAATGCCTTATGTACACTGACAACCCACTTCTTCTATTCCAGACAAATTCATTATGTGAGAGATGCATCTATATCAAGAACCTAGAATCTAGACTCTCTCTCTCACCTGTCAGTCCATCTAATACTAAGCAGGTTGTAAACATGCACACCTCACCACCTGCACCTACCAAACCAACAACACGTAAACCTACATATATGGTGGTCCCTACAGGAAGCTTATCTAAACATCAGAGATCTCCCAAACACAAACACAAGCATGCTTCATAATGCATCCTCTGCAGAACATAGTACACATAATATATCACACACCTGTGTCTCACCAGTCAAGCCCCTAAGGCATAACGCAAAAACAAACATCTTAATCATAGGTGACTCAATTGTGAGATACACAGATGCTCCTCTCACCAGGATGAATAAGGGAAAGGGCATGCTCAGGTGTCTGTCAGGTGCCAGGATATGCCACGTCACACATTCACTCAAGTCTCTCAACAACAGGCACTGTTATGACTCTGTCATAGACCATGTTGGTGTGAACGACTTGAGATGTTCCTCACTGGACTATATGAAGAGACACATGATTGAGCTATTGGATTATGTGCTCTCAGGCAGTATGTCCCTGGTGTTAAGCAGCATTTTACCTTCGCCTAGGATGATGCTTCAGTACAAACAAAAAATGATTGACTTCAACAATTGGCTTAGTTTCTGATGTCATTCAAAGGGGATTCAGTATCTGTCAGCATGGAATGACATGGTCTACAGACCTTGATGCTTTGCCAGCGATGGTTTTCATCTGTCACCCCTGGGATTTTTGGTTACTGTCTAAGGCTCTTGCCATCCCCATAGTGACTTTTTGGGTAATGTCACAAGAACAAAATACATGAAGTAAAACTACCCTCTAAAAATAACCTAATGGTTATGCTGCTAAACTCTAAGAGTCTAAATCTGAAACTGCACTCACTGGAAGCACTCCTCACCTTGGAGGATGCTGACATTTGCGCAGTCACTGAGACCTGGCTTAAGGCTTCTGAGAGCACCCCAGCTATACCCGATTACATTTACTGCCACACATTTAGACCCCAAACCGAAGACATGAGAAATAAAGGACGTGGCGTATCAATATTCATTAAAGATAAATACACCTCTAGATTGGTTAAATGGTGCAATTCCCTTGAATTACTTCAGGTGCAATTGGCTGCAGTTTAGACCCCTCTTCAGGTCATTGCCAACTATAGAACCTCCTCCTTGAATCACTACATCCACGCAGCCTACTTGGACTTACTTGAGTCAATCAAAATACAACTAAATACCCTGGTTTTGGGTGACTTTAGTTACCTGTCCATAGACTGGGTAAATTATGCATGTTCTAATTCACTTGCCCAAAGGTACCAGGGCTTCGTTGACTTCAGTGCCCTGGACCAACTGATTGACACATCCACAAGGGGCTCAAACATTCTGAACCAGGTATTCACCAACATGGGAGACCGCTGCACCACCCCCAGTGTGTAGCCATCCCTGGCGAGATCTGACCACAAATCAGTCTCACTAGAAGTAATTATAGCATAAGACACCCACCCCCCTTAGCAACAACTAAACTAAAAAATGTCTCCAAGGCCATCTTATGTGAAGGCATAAATAGCTTCATAGCCCCGTGCCCCCATTGATGGAGCAGACACCTATGCTGAGTTATATACCAATGCTTTATACAAGCACCTGTACAATTGTCTTGACTCTGCCATACCTGACAGAACCAAAGCAAGATCTTAAGGAAAAACAAACCTGCCTGGTGGACAGTTGCCATTAATAGGATATACAATAGGAGAAATATATTGCTGTCTAAGAGCAGGAAAGAACAGTCTCAAAGCTGAAAACACTCCCTCCTCAACTTAAGCAAATAAGACTACTAGTGAAGTCCTCCAAAGTTAACTACAAATCCAAATTAGCTTCTCTACTAAGGATAACCACAAGTAATTTTTTAGTTACATCTGTAACCTCAAAGATAAGGTCCAGATTCGCTCTGAACTCGTACTTAATGGTTCTACATATATAGAACCGGTGGATATAGCAAACCTGTTGGCTGACAGGTTCAGTGAAAACTTTACTCCCCTGTCCCCACCACATATACTCCAAAGCATCCCAAGTACCTGTTCCCTACCTAGTATCTCCAAGGACCAGGTCTTAAATGCCCTCTCCAAGGCCAAGTACACAGCCTCTATGGGACCAGATAACATCCTGGGCTGTGTTCTACATGGGTTAAAACAGGAATTAGCATTCACCATCCAGCATGCATTTCAATTACAGCCTAAGCACTGGCTTCATCTCAGTGGAATGGAAAACAGCTACCGTCATCCCTTTGCACAAAGGGGGTACATCCATCAACCCCAGGAACTATAGACCCATTAGCCTGACCAGCCTTATCTGCAAGGATAGAATTAATCATCATGGACCTTATTAATAAAGATATAGGAAACCTCCAAATGCTAGACCCCACCCAGTTTGGCTTTGTCAAGGGGAGATCATGCCTGTTAAAGTTGGTGACTGTCTAGTGGACATCTTTGAGACACTCAGCAAATCACTACATGAGGTCAAATCTGTGCATACTGCCAACCTAGACTTAGCCAAGGCCTTTGACACAATCCCCCACTCAGGCATCTTTGATAAACTCACCCAGATGGGTACCAGCCCATATATTTTGAGGTGGGTTGCAAACTGGCTCACTGATAGAACTCATACAATCAAAACTCCTCCAGAAGACCCATAACCAGTGGTGTTCTACAGGGATCAGCTCTGGGACCACGAGTTTACTGATGTCTGCAAATTGGAAGCGATCATTGAAACCCCTAGCAATGTTAACATCCTGCAAGAAGGTCTTACTCAGACAAATGACCAGTGGCAAAGTCATGGTCTTAAACAATGCAAAAAAATGCATCATCATCTCCTTCAGTAAGGGTGATGTTCCTGCAAACAACCACATCAATAGCAGTACCCTAGGCACACAGTCAGTGGTGAGAGATCTGGGCACACAGGTTGACAGCAACCTTAACTTCAATCATCATGTCTCCATAGTGGTAAGAAGGGCATTTTATATTGCTCATCTCATAAGCAAGGGCATTGCATCCAGAAAAAAAGAGGTTATAACCCCCCTGTATTCTTCCCTTCTCAGATCAATAATAGAGTACAATGCTCCCTTTGGTATCTTCCTTTCCAAACACCTGCAGCAATTGGAAAGACTACAAACATTCCCTACAAAGGAAATTCAGGATCTTAAAGACATGTCTTATGTGGATAGATTTAAATCATTGTTACTTTGTTCTTTGTCAAACAGACTGCTCAGAAGCGACCTGTGTCTTGCATATAGAGCAACCTTTGACCCAGCTTTGATGGGAATGCTGCACATTCTCAAGTCAAATCATACACGGCTCACTCGCTTAACCTGGTATGTGACATCAACAGAACTTGCTGTAGTGACAGATTTGTCTCACAGTGGTTGCCCCACCTTTGGAACAAGCTTCCTTTTCATGTTAAACAAACCCCCTCTTTGGTCCTATTTAAGTGCAATTTGTATGACTGGAGAGGTAACCAGAAATTCACCCCGATGGTTCCACCTGTGTCCCTGCTGGACAAGGGCAATAGGTGCTGAGTTTAGTGTCTGCTTCAACCAGACACCCTTGGGAACATGGGTTGAACTTGGCTAGGCATGTTAATGGCCTTGGGGGCATTAGCCTAGTAACCTCCTATGATCCTATGATCCTATATGAGTAAGGCTTTAGGACATCTAACTCTAAGGAAGTATAAAGCTGTTTTTAGTCATAATGAATTGAATAATCTCATCTTTAAGGACTCTTAGTAGGGAATTTACAGATGGCTTAGATAACATAGCTTGTACAGGTACTATGACATATTTTTTTCTCAAACCAGATATAGAAAGGATAGTCAAGTCAGTGCAAATGAAATATTTTTTAGTAAATACCTACATGAAAAAATGGCCCTTTTTAAAAAGTGGGAGTTTATAGAACATTCATTCCTTATTTTAGGGACACATGTTCTTAGGCAGGAAGGTCTCCACTTGTCAAGACAAGAGGAGAAAATTTATGCAGCAGA